>NC_025686.1:7134822-7139476 GCF_000633955.1 Camelina sativa
GCGTCACCATTAACACAGCAGCCAAGAGTTTCAACAATATCCTCAAACCTAACTTCAATCTTATAACATTCACCACATTCCCAAACCCAAAACTCAAGTCTCCTCTTCTCTTCCAGAATCCAACACCTCACGCCTCCCCATTTTTCTAGGGCACAGAACCTCTCTTCACCAGACTCAGGGAACCCAACAGTCAAAACGACGTCTTCTAGCCTTCTCCGTGGATCTACAGGGCGAGGTATGATGTCATCGTAAGCTTCGGAGAGTCTTAGGTTATGGGTTTTGAAAAGGAGCTTGCTTTGTGAAGAGAGAAGCTGGGCTCGAGATTTGACTTCGAGGGTACTGAATTGTACTCGAGCGAAGTCTCGTGGCTTCCAATTCTCGCGAGTTGTTGGGATTTCGAGAGCGTACACTGTGTCTTCGCCGAGGTGGAGCTCGAGGAACCGGAGGAGTTCGTCGGCGACTATGGTTTGAGGAACATTTGAGACTTTAACCGTTGGTCGGTTCGAAGCCGTCGTCGCCTCTGATACCATGATTGACCCCAAGAGCAAGTGAGCGGAGAGAGAGAGAGAGAGAGAGAGAGAGAGAGGGAGAGGGAGTGAAGAAGAAGAGTGATTCCGAGAGAATCAGAAAAGTTTTGCTTTTTTCGAAAATCAAAAGGTAGAAGAAGAGAACTGGGTTTTATTATGTTGTTTTCTGATGTACTGTAATTCAGTACAGCTTCATAGTTTAAAGCGTACGATTAAAACTAGATTGATCCTCACCGTTGATTTTGACAGTCGGTAAGGCTAACCGGGTTTTTCTTATAACCGGTTTCAATCTTTGGTAACCGTACGTGTATGGGACAAAATGGATAATAAGATTGTGATCAAAGACTCAAAGTTTGACATAAATTACAAAAAAACTTAACAAAAACTAAAGAACATTTTGCAGAGAGAAATGCCCTAAAATGCCACTTAAATAGTTTTTTTTCCTCAAATACCACACATTCCTTATTTTTCCATCAATACCATTCATTAATAAATATAATGACTCTTTTATCCTTGCATTTTATAAACCCAAATTGTGTTAAGATTTTATAAACTCAAATTATTTCTTCCACGAGATACGATGGCACCAACTTCTCCAACGAGATCTTCCGGTAACGATTAGCTCCGTCGTTGTGTTCCATCATTTCCGGCGATATCTGTCAACTTTGTCTAGCTCCGATATCAGTTTAGTAATCGATCCTACTTAATTTGATAGTGGTTCCTCTCGATTCGTAATTTCAATTTGGTAGTGGTTCCTCTCGATTCATATTGAGATCTAGCCTCAATCGCAAGGTGATCTCTAACTGTTTAGTGACTATGATTGAGTTATACTCTGTTTGTGGGGAGTGGAAACAAAACCATAGAGGAGTATGGGATTTTGCAATTGATTCTAAAAAAGGAGGATCATTTAGTGAAGTAGATGAGAATATCACATATAAGGTTTTAGCTGAGATGGTAATTGAAGATTTTAGACTTGATTGTTTAGTGAATGATATCAAACTTAGCTATAGGCTTTCTTCAAGGATGAATTTGATGGTAGAAGATTCTCCACCAATGTATTTGCGAAATGATCGTCAAGTACAGACATTTTTCAGGAAGTTTCAAGATGACCCTGAGTTGAATCGTTTATGTGTGACTGTAAGTGAATACACTGTAGTTTTCTTACTGCATTAGTATGTCTTTCTTATATATGATGTTTTTTTTTGTTTTTTTATGTAGTTGCCTATTGATTCTGGGAATGTTGAAAGTAATACTCTGTCAGCTACTTTAGAGAACAACCGATGCATTCAAGGTTTTCAGTTTTCAAATAGTGATATATCTGTTGCATCAGTTCGTTATCTAACCAAGGTAAACTTGGCTCTATTTTTTTACTCAAAAAACAATGTCTTACAAATGATAGAATACATATGTGCTTTTTGTAATAGGTGCTTGCTGTGAAGAATAGAGTCATATATATTAGAATCTTTCTTTGTGCATTAAGAAGGATATGATGAAATCAAGTCTGATATCTATATGTTAGGAAAGTTGTCCTAAAGTCTTTATCAGATATCCCCTAATGTTTACATTTTATATGTAGGAGTTTCATGAACCAAGTGGAAGTGGCGCCACAGTTTCTGAATCACATTCTGATACCTGTTCAACTGCTGAAAAAGTGATTTATGATGGTATTCCTAGAGGTTTTTCACATCACACTCAAGGGACTGATTATATACATGAGGGGAAATATTTCAAAAACAAAGCAGAGTTGATGATGAAGATGCGGCTGTTTGCACTTGAGTTCAAGTTTGAGTTCAGATCTTTGTGGTCAGACAGAACAAGATTGATATTGGGTTGTGTCGACCCTAGATGCAACTGGAAGATGCGTGCAACGAAGCTCAAGTCATCTGATTTCTTTGTAGTGATTAAGTATATGGGAGAACACAATTGTGATACAACGTACAGGAATGCGAACCATAGGCAAGCCACTGCAAAACTCCTTGGTTCTTTTATTTGCAGTCATTTTGCAGAAAAGAAGGCTGGACTCAAGCCAAAACAGATAATTGAGAGAGTTAGATTAGATCATGGTGTTCATATACAATACAAAAAAGCTTGGAGAGCAAAAGAGGCAGCTCAGATTTTGGTTAGAGGAACTCCTGAGGACAGTTACCACAACATAGCAAAATGGTTGTTCATGGCTAAGGAAAGAAATCCAGGATCAGTTGTTTATCTTGAGATGGATTCTGGTACTAAATTCAAATATGTGTTCATTGCATTCGGTCCATCGATAAGAGGTTTTGATTTGCTGAGAAGAGTGATTGCAGTAGATGGTACCTTCTTGAAGGGGAAATTTAAAGGAACTTTATTAGTAGCTACAGCACAAGATGGAGATCATCACCTATACCCGATAGGCTTTGCTATTGTTGATTCAGAAAATGATAAATCTTGGAATTGGTTTTTTAGGTGTCTCCGTACTATCATACCTGATGCCCCAGATTTGGTGTTTGTCTCTGATCGTGCATCGTCCATTGCAAAAGCACTTACAGAGTTGTATCCAGCATCACATCATGGAATCTGCAAATACCACCTTGGAAACAACATCAAAGTAAGTTTCAAGGGTCAATTATATTTGCCACTTGTTGAATCTGCAGCCATTGCTTATACTCGTGAAGAGTTTGCTAAAATATTCATCCAGATTCAAGATGCAAATCCTAAGTTGGCTGAGTATTTACAAAAGGCTGATTTCAGAAAATGGGCTCGTTCCTATGCTCCTTCTAATCGTTACAATATTATGACAACAAACATTGCTGAATCATTTAATTCGATGTTGAAAGAACCAAGAGAGTTGCCAGTTCTTTCTCTCCTTGAGACAATCAGGTTAACTTTGACTTCGTGGTTTCATGAGAGACGTGAAAAGGCTGCTAAACATGACAAGCTTGTCACGCCGCAAGTAGTGAAGAAGTTGGTATCAAGGTTCTCAGATGCAATGAAACTTGACGTTTTCCAAGTTGATGAAGACGAGTTTGAGGTGAAGGACAACATTAACAAGTTTATTGTTCACTTGAAAAACATGCATTGCAGTTGCTGTGTTTTTGACATCGACAAAATTCCGTGCATTCATGCCATTGCTGCTGCGAAGCGTTCAAATAGGGATGAAAATAAGTTTGTTCATGTTTGCTACTTGACTGAGACATGGGCTAAAGTATATGCTGAAAGCATACACCCGAATGGAGATATAAAAGATTGGATTTTCCCTGATTCTATAGAAGAATTCTTTTGTGCACCTCCATTTAGTAAGCCAAACAGTGGGAGACCACCAAAAAAAAGAAAGCGATCTGTTGGAGAATTTGGGGTGCCAGGTTCAAAGTCTCAGAGTCACAAGTGCAGTAGATGTGGCACAGCAGGACACAATAAGAGTACATGCCGACTTCCCATATGATTATCGGTTAGTTATAAATTTCATACAACAAAGCTATATGTTGAATCTGCGACATTTTTGGGATATGTATTTTAACATTTTTCATTTTTTTTTTGTAGGTGTTGTAGAGGATGATACAAATAGGATGATGTGTTTCATACTTTACAGTATTCTATTCTTTAATTTCAATTTATAGTTTTCATTTGATTGGGTAGTCATTCTGTTATGTGAAACATTAAGACAACATACTTTTATATTGTGAAGGAAGGTCATCCTGAATTTCAGAAACTCCTTGCTAAATATAATTAAGTTTTTTAGTAGATATAATTTGTCTTTCCTTTATGTTGTTATTTATGAAAGCTTTCAGTTTTTTTAACACACATTCTTGTTTTTGTGTGTTTTTATAGGTTGTGAATCCATTTTTGCATCATTATTTCTTAAATTACATACCTACACTATTAAGGAATGCTATCCTAAATAACAAAATAGTCTTCCTAAAATAAATAGCCTATATATTTCATCATATATAATAAAGCTTATTACTAATTACCGAATAACAGGCTTTGGCCTATTGGTTACTCTCCCCTTTGTAAACTCTCGATGTCGCGGGTTCAAACCTCCTGGATGCGCATTTAAGGAATGCCATCCTTATTTTTTGTAATTCCTTCCTAAATGTCATCCTAAGTGTTTCATCATATATAATAAAGCTTATTACTAATTACCGAATAACAGG
>NC_025686.1:7139644-7140433 GCF_000633955.1 Camelina sativa
CGACAATCAAAAACAGTAATCTTCCTGGACTTGAAGCTTATTTCCATACCAATGTACTGTTTGTATTTAGAGTTATAGGCAATACCATAAACTCCCTCGAGATCCTGCCACTTCTCAGTAGGATGACAAACCGAAGGCAACTTCCCACTCACAATATCAGTGACTTCTTTTGGAAACACGTGTTGTGATTTAAACTTATCCTCCTTGAAACTGAAGTATCCAGCTTTCAAATTTGAAAAGAAGTCTGGCTTCACAAAGGTTGATTTCGGAAGTCTCTTGTTGTGAAAATAAATGGGATCCTTGTTTCTTCTCAACCAAAGTAATCCCAAAGCTGCATCAATATGCTACATTAAAAAAAGAAAGAAAAAGACTTTTAGTATATTAGGAGAAATAGACACGATAATATTTAATAATCTGACATTCAGGATAAGATTCATGAAACCACCCAACACAAACGAAACTGAAACAAATTTTGTGAGCAATACCGTTTCTTGCAATTTCTTCTTTGGTCTTCCCAGCAAATGTATCCAATGTGAGGTTAATGGTTCTGTATCCGTTATTACCCTGGAATTATCAAAAAAATATTCTCTTATACTTTGATAAAAACTTAATTTTTAAAGTTGACAAGAATTGTTAAAACGTCACACTAACCCTGTTCTGATATTTGAGCTCTTCCAAGAATTTAATTCTTTAATATCATTGAAAGATGGAGACAGGAAAGGGTTGAACATTGGATGAATAACAGATGTGGCAGGGTTTCTTGGTGCTTTATATGGAGTAATGGTTGAA
>NC_025686.1:7140493-7141148 GCF_000633955.1 Camelina sativa
TCCTTATTTTTTGTAATTCCTTCCTAAATGTCATCCTAAGTGTTTCATCATATATAATAAAGCTTATTACTAATTACCGAATAACAGGTTTTGGCCTACTGGTTACTCTCCCCCTTGTAAACTCTCGATGTCGCGGGTTCGAACCTCCTGGATGCGCATTTAAGGAATGCCATCCTAATTTTTTGTAATCCCTTCCTAAATGTCATCCTAAGTGTTTCACCATATATAATAAAGCTTATTACTAATTACCGAATAACAGGTTTTGGCCTACTGGTTACTCTCCCCCTTGTAAACTCTTGATGTCGCGAGTTTGAACCTCCTGGATGCGCATTTAAGGAATGCCATCCTAATTTTTTGTAATCCCTTCCTAAATGTCATCCTAAGTGTTTCACCATATATAATAAAGCTTATTACTAATTACTGAATAACAGGCTTTGGCCTACTGGTTACTCTCCCCCTTGTAAACTCTTGATGTCGCGGGTTTGAATCTCCTGGATGTGCATTTAAGGAATTCCATCCTTATTTTTTGTAATCCCTTCCTAAATGTCATCCTAAGTGTTTCATCATATATAATAAAGCTTATTACTAATTACCGAATAACAGGCTTTGGCCTACTGGTTACTCTCCCCCTTGTAAACTCTCGATGTCGCGGGTT
>NC_025686.1:7143088-7163039 GCF_000633955.1 Camelina sativa
AAATCAAGATGTAACAAAGAAACGTGTTTATGAATGTCCTCTTTGTACTTTTTACAAAAATCAGCAATGATATATACAAAACAAACAAGAACTGAATTAAATTGACATACCTCAGGTGAACTAAAACATTTAAGATCAAATGATGGTCCTTCATCTTGTGGATTCTGTTTGTCTTCTTTTTCATCATCACCATCATTTGGGCTCACTCCTTCTGGTACATGATCTTCTTCTTCATCAAGACCATCATTTAGATTCTCACCTTCCTGAGGAAGGTTCACTTCATCATCACCTTCCTGAGGAAGGTTCTTTTCATCATCACCTTCCTGAGGAAGGTTCTCACCTTCCTGAGGAAGGTTCAGTTCATCATCACCTTCCTGAGGAAGGTTCTCCTCATCGCCCTACAAGCAAAACACGTTTTAGAACCTTTTTTAGCTTAAGAAGACTTTCTTACAAAATTAATAACAGGAAAAAGTTGTATAATAAAACATACATCAACAGCTGAATCGAGCTTCTGGGTCATCTGAGCTTCTGAATCGAGCTTCTGGGTCATCTGAGCTTTTGAATCAAGCTTCTGGGTCATCTGAGCTTCTGAATCGAGCTTTTCGGTTTGGGTGAACCTCTCTGTTTGGTTTTCGCTTGGAGTAAAGAACTAGAGATGAACTATTTCACTTGTCAATATAATGTGTTATAATATTTTTAAAAAGTTCTAAGAATCATTACATTTACCTCAACAGTTAAAACTTCTGGATTTGGTTCACCTTCCTTCTCTTTCTGATTTAGTTCACCTTCTTTCTCTCTATGGAAAAACAGTATTTGTTCTTTTCCAAAAAATTCTTCTTTCTTTGATTTGTCCATTAAAACACTGATTCCTGTATCATGAATTGCTCGCACTATTCCTTTGCTCCCTTTGTTCTCACACCTAACTTCAACTTCTTGCAGCAACTGTGCACAGTCAATCAATGATTGCTGAAAAAAACATTAGAAGCTTTTAGTACATTGATTAAGAATACTTTCCCTATCATTCAAAATACAAATACCAAACCAATTCTTACCTCCTTAGTAATCTGAGTCTCAGAAGTCAGAGCCACATGCACTGTTTTTTGTTCAGTGGTAGACCTGTTAGATGGTCGGATCCCATCACCACACTGCAAATATAATTCGTTTTTTAGGAAGCTTTAGTGCATAATTATGAATACTTTCCCTAATATTCAAACAACAAATAAGAAACAGATTCTTACCTCCTTAGGAATCTGAGTCTCAGATGTATATTGTTCAGTGGGAGAATTGTTAGTTGGACGGATCCCATCACCACTCTGCAAATACAAATCGTTTTTAGGAAGCATTAGTACATAATTAAGACTACTTTCCCTAAAATTTAATTTACAAGTAAGAAAAAAAATTCTTACCTCCGTAGGAATCTGAAAGTCACATGTATATTGTTCAGTGGGAGAATTGTTAGTCGGATGGATCCCATCACCACTCTGCAAATACAAATCGTTTTTAGGAAGCATTAGTACAGAATTAAGACTACTTTCCCTAAAATTTAATTTACAAGTAAGAAAAAAAATTCTTACCTCCGTAGGAATCTGAGAGTCAGAAACTTGAGTCACATTATCTGTACTTTGTTCAGCGATTGGAGAACTGGCAACTGGAGACATTCCACTATCTTGGTGTTGCTCCTACAACACAAAACAAAAACGGTTACCAGTTGATAAAGAGGAAGCTGGAAGTTGATAAATAAAAAAAAAATGTTTTACCTGATCGTCTGTATTGGTAGGTTTATAATTTCTCAGACTCTCCTCTATTTTCGATAACCGGCAATTGATATCTCTGAACCCATCCGTAACCATGTTGTAAAGTTTATCTAGCTTCTCCATTAGTGACTCTCCAGAAGAGGATGGCTTTAGTGTCTCCTTGTTACGTAACTGGTAAGAATTCCTAGCAATATCTTCCATCACTGCACCAACATCCAATGCTCTTTTTCTCCAGTCTTCAAGTGTCAATTTGTATCCCTTGTTCAGTACATCTGTTAACATACTCAAATCTTGATCAGGAGTGTCTTCCAAGAAGACTGTATCTTCTGTATCATCGGGTATCGATGGTAATATGTGAATAACCTTGAGCTGCACACAATCAATATTTGAAAATGATATTAGTTCTTCTTACGATCGTGATTATATTTGAAAACGATTCAATATTTTAAAACGATTTAGTCCTAAATTAAAGAGAATAACTTACATGGTTTGATGCTTCAATGTTCTCCACTTGAGCAATCGATGGATTAACTGTACATGTGTATTTTTCACAGAGATATGCTGATGGTCGCTCAATTACACTCAATGTGCTGAAAGATGACTTTAACATAGGAACAGACTCTAGAATCCACAAGTGCAGTGCCAACGGATATCCATGTAAGTCATATTTATGCTTCATCAGATTTAATTTGACATTCTTCTTTACTGACTTAATTAGAATATTATAAGCATCTTTCCCCCACGGATAATTAGCCAAGACATCCAGATGCTGAGCTCTCTTAAGGTTTTTTGCAGGAAGCTTGTTACCTTTGCACCTCTGAAAGAAGTTGCATTCGATAAGGATCACCATCGCAAGAGAGAATCTTTCATCTGATGCCTCTGGATTAGTTTCTTGTAGAATATCCAAAAGATCTTCATATGTGTGAGCATCTTCAGTGTTAGCCCAGTCATAGCGATTCTGCCGTTGATCTTCATTAGCTCCCCATTCAGTGCATTTCAATCCAGTGACCATATGAAATTCTCTTATTGAGAATCTCATTGGTTGTCCTCCAAAATGCATCCATAGTTCATTATCCTTTGATACCTTTAAACTCCTGCTCAGAAAATAGTGCACCATCTTCCCAGACATCATCAGTCCTCTGTTGATAACCTTCAAAATAGGTCCCAGGAACGAATTCTTGATCCTCTCATACTCCGCAACTGAGAGGATGCTTTTTACTTGTATGACAGCATCGTAGTTTGGAAACTGGTTTATCTTCACATCTGATCTTGGTTCCTCTCCAATGTTGAAACAAAGTTCAGGAAGCTTTATATCTATAGGGAAAGAATCACCCATATCCTGCAACATATAAAAGAAAGAGAAGAAACGCATATCATATCAGGAAAGTGATCCTAAATTATATAGATGCTTTCATGAACTTTAAAAAAAACTAGCATCTGACTGTAAAGATGAAACGCATATCATATCAGGAAAGTGATCCTAAATTATATAGATGCTTTCATGAATTTTTAAAAAAACTAGCATCTGACTGTAAAGATGAAACGCATATCATATCAGGAAAGTGATCCTAAATTATATAGATGCTTTCATGAATTTTTTAAAAAAACTAGCCATCTGACTAAATTATGCTTTCACTAAACGGATTCATATGCATTCAGTAATCACTGAAACTCTAGCAATTAGAAACCGTATACCAAACCTAACTATGCTAAAGGGATCGAAAAATATGAGAAAGCAGTAATGGAGTAACCATGGAGGGAATGTGAGTAAACTTGTCAACAAACCAACTTAAAATTCAATTGCTTTATCACTAATGAGATGAATAGGGTTACCGGAAGCTGCAAAACACATAATATCACACATAAATCACACAATTTCTTCAAAGGAAGACTTACTTGCTCTGGATTTGGACTTCCTTCCTCAATCTATACTTGTCTTCCACCCAAGTATATAGGAGAAGCCTATTACACAAAACGGAAACAGATAAGAACAAAGTGAAATAGGAACAAAAGATCACAATTAATCTAGATTAATCTAGTGAGGTAACTGTTGAATATAATCTTAGACCCGAAAACTGAAATAATCTACAACAAAAACTCAAAAACAACAAGAATTGAATTATAACCCACAAGAATCTAACTTAATTTCCCATCGAATTGATTTAGGGTTTAAGAAAATCAAAATTAGACATAAATAAAGTCAAGAAATATAATCTGATTTGAAATTCGATTGCTTTGATCACTAACCCTATCGATTTACACGAAATCAAACACATAATCACACAACCCTATCAAACTTGCATCTAATTGATTTAGGTTTAAAAAAAATCAAAATTAAACACACATAAACATAGCAAAAAAGAACCGCAAATCGAAATATGTTGAGATAATGGTGGTTAGATCAAAAAGAACAACAGCGACGACATACAGCGAGGAGATAGGTCGATAAAGCGGTGAGCCTCCAGTAACCACCGTATCAGACCCTTTTTGGAATGAGGCGACAGAAGGAGATGAAGAAGAAGTCGATTTCGATGAAACGGCAACTCGAGATGGCGATATATGCCGGCGAGATATGCCGGCGACGAGAGTCCGATGATCAGTCTTTTCGTCTCAAGAGAGAGGAGACGCGAACGAGGGTTTGAGGAATGTGAGGGTATTTTCGTCAGACGTTTTAATTAGAAATGTTAGAAATGGAAATTATTGGGCCTTGTGGTATTTTTGACCCAAAAACTAAAAATGATGGTATCCATGACAATTGCCCATTTCATATTATAAGTTATAACTTCAAAAAATACTGTACACCGTATTTTATTATTGTTTACCTAAACATAATTTTGTTATAATTTTTTCCAAACATTTTGACAAACATGTAAACATATCCGCCAAATTGTGACTACATATATTTAAATGGTCCATTTGTGAGACAATAAGACATCATCAAATTAAGTATGAGATCCATCGTTAGTCTGTTTGTATTAGTCCATATAAATTTGTCTCTGATGAGGCATTAAAATTTGGGCACAACGATAGAGAGTGAGATGTCAAAATTGTTTTTAATTATTTTCATATTGAATATTTAGAATACAAAGTAAGATGAAATTATATATATAAAAGTAAAGTTTCACCCTTGTTGGAATTAGAAACAACAATTGAGAAAGAGAAATTAAGAAACAGGATTTGGGCAGACTTTCGGTGCAAATCGACAAGAACAATGAAGAACTGCGAATTGGATTTTTTGTATTGATTTCGTGTATTGAATTGTTAGAAAATTACATGTATGGAACACTTTACAAAAGCTGGTTATTTAAACTAAATTCTTAACGAGACTCCTGCGAAATCTCCTCCTGCGATCTCGCTCTCGATCATCACCATAAAATCCCGAACTCCTCTTTGGTTGACTTCGTCCTCCTAGAGCCCGAGCTCTCTTCCTGGGCCTTTGCCAGGCCCAACTGCCTGATTGACACCCGCGTCTTAGTGGGCTTTATCTATTGGGCCTGTGTTGAGCGACCCCAGCCCTTTAACCTAATTTAGAGAGGTTGAAAGGCGGATATCCAAAGAATCTTCAATGTCGTTTTGGTTTCGCGATCCTTCTCGGGGAAAACACAATGAATCTCGGCTTCCGAGATCTCCGTTGATGATTACCCCTCTCTCCTAAAATCCGACGGTGGAGCCGAAAGGTTTGAACGGCCCAGATTAGAGGAGAGAGATTCGTGGGATTTCGAAAACCGACGTCATCATGACTTATAAGTCATAAATCACACGTCTCGTCATAACCGCGCACTTATCCACTACTTCAAGGTAATTTTCTTTTCTTCTCTCCTCTGCTCAGTTATTTCTAAGCTTTGATCTTTAGGTTTGCTAGCTTCGCTATCTCGTTTTCTTTGCTTAGCTTGGTTCATTTCTCAATTGTTTTGCCTTTTTAATTTTGTTATCATGGCTTCTCTCGAACTATGGGGGAATCACATCCCACCAATTACGTCGGACAAACACTTGACCGACCTTCGTCAGAAACACGGGGTTCCCCCGAACGTGGAGATGATGCTCCGCTCCGACGATCCATTTTCCTCGGAAACTGTTCCTCCAAGATACTGTTGCGCGTACACCACGTACTTCGAGCGATGCGGGCTTGTGTTCCCCATCCCGACGATTATCTTAAGGATCCTTCAACGCCTCCGGATGGCGTTTCCCCGCACATTTCATGGGGGTATACGTTAGAGGTCGTGAACTTGGGCTCGAGCTCGGTGTGGACGATGTCCTCCGGTTATATCTCATCAAGCAAAACTCCAGTTTTCCGGGGACGTTTTATACATGCCGCCACCGTGGCCCCGAGATAATCCAAGTGCTTCCCGGGAAGGATGAGCGGTGGAGGAGAAGTATTTCTACTTCCGCGTCACTCCAGCGACGGTGGGAAACTTTAATTTTGCTCGCCTCCCGACCAAGTGGGCTGTTTGTGTTGGTCAGACTGACCTCTTGGTCACTTGTAGTCATCATTTGTTGCCACGATTGCCGCGTTTTACGTCTCCAAGCTAACGTTTCCTTCCCCTTTTTGTTTTTGCAGATTCTGGAGAACCCCCGCAAACTTTGGCGACCCGAGCATTAGTAGCAAGGTTACGAGAAGGAGAGGTTAGGTGGAGTTCATTCACGCGTGCTCGCATCATAGCAGCTCTTAACGCCCCGCTAGCCCGAGACGTTCCTGCTCCGATCCCGACTGTTCCCGTTGTGCATCGAATCCCGCCGAACCTTGCTGAACAAGCCAGGAGCGAAGGCGCAGACAACTCTCCCGTCCGTAGAGGTAACGACCCCTTCCTTATCAACAGAGTTCCCGTGGCCATAAGTTTCTAGAGGAAGAGAACGGTTTTGAACGTCACCTCCCTTTATTATTGTTGTTTTACTAGATATCTTGAGCTCGTCTTCGACTTCCACCCCTTTACGTGCCATGGTTAGGAAACCGTCTCTTTGCGAGCTCATGGAATAATCGCAGCAACCTCGCAGAGTTTGAGCCGGGGATGTTGATGCCGCCTTGGCCTCCGCTTTGCGCGCCGTTCAGTCTACACCATCTCGTGTAGGCAGTGAAGAGGTGAACCAGGCTCCCATGATCCCAGCCGGTCCTTCTGGTCTGACCAAGGAGGTTATGCTCGTCAGCTCGCAGTCAACTCATTGCGAGCCATCTCCGAGGCTTGTACGGTGGAGGGATGAACCTCGTAGGTCTGTCTTCAGAAACAACAGGCTCCTTAACCGCTTCATGTTCGGACTGCGTCACTGGTTCAACTGGGTCTTTGACTGCTTTGTCTGGGTTCTCCATCTGAGCGTCATCCTGACCAAAATCCTCCCCAGCTAATTCCTCACAGTCCTCAGTGACGTCTGGAACTCCTTGCCTGGGAGGCAATGTTTTCCCACTTCTCAGCGTGATGGCATTGGCGAACTCCTTGGGGTTCTGAACAGCTTTACCTGGGAATTGGCCAGGCTTTGGGGCAGAAGTAGAAGCCGATTGGCCCTCCATGTACCTTATCTTCGAATTCAGAGTTTCGAATTTGACGTTCAGATCATTGTAAATGGTTTCAAGCAGCATACGTATTTTGGGAAGGACACCACGGTAGAGAGTACTCAGTAATGANGTCATCAAAGATACAAACTCAAAAAACATTAAATCAAGCATCCTAAGATAGATAAAAATGAGATGAACAAGNATGAAACCATGGTGTGGGCACTGGCTGTGATAACCCTTGAAACGCTCCCATGCTTCACAGAATGATTCTGAGCTCTTCTGAGTGNGTCAAGCGTTTTAGGTGGCTAGGGTAAACCTTAAGGGAAAGAACAAAAACGAGATAAAAGCTAAGATAACCGAGTCAAAACTTAACAAAATGTATTTATAGGAAAAACATGGGAATCTCTAAAACATAAAACGACAATATAGAACGTCGGTTCGGGAATCCTTCTCAGATGCGTCNCACAAAGACGGTCGAACTCATCCAAGTGGTCGAGTGGATCCTCCATAGGCAACCNAGATGCGTCTTCGGGACATAACCAGGACGTCAGTTTAAGACAGTCGATAGAGTCGCATCGTGAGAGTGTCGATCGAGTCGCATCGTGAGAGNATGAAACTTATTTCCTTGGATGAGTTCGGAACGGCGGGAGGGACGATTCCAACACGCTGAGTATGAGTGTTCGGTGCGTCCCCCACACCAATGTTTCGCGGTCCCTAATGTGGTTCATGCTGTTGTTCCATAGTGACTGGTGCGGGATGATCACTGGGTTGACGAGCTTGTCGTGGGCGTTGCAACCGATTGATTTCGTCGATAACAGGAACGAGATTCTGATGCCCTCTTGATCTGGTGTGCATGCAAGGTTGCAATCAACAGGTACCTGAGATGCAAAACAAGCAAGCAGAAACCCAAAGCAAGTCATTACTCGGAATGATAAGTGTAACGAAACTTAATCTTGCAAAACTTGAAATCTTAAATGTAGCAAAACGAATCCCAAATGGCAACGGCGCCAAATTGATACTAGGCTTTTTATGCGTCCTAGCAGGTCTCAATTAACCTTATGCAGTTGTAGTACTTAAGGTGTCAATCCAAATGGGAAACTTTACTAACAATTAAAATGCAATCAAGGAGTCACAAGTTAAGACAATTCAAAGAGAATGTTTGTCTAACAGTCCTAGAACGGTCAAAATACAAAAACGGGAATGAGTCACAGAACTAGAAACGGGAATGCATGACAAGAAGCAAAAATGAATAAAAACATAAACGAGTCTAAGCATGAACTAAAAAGCACGATACAAAACAGTCTCAGGAATGTAATAAATATCAGAAGGAAAGAGGTCCTAAGGATGGGAGTAATTGATGTCGGTGGAGTATCCTAGTCTATAAAGTGTTTAACATGCCACAAGCAAACCATCCCTAAACAATGCACATCACTTCTTAGCTAATCCAATCTCTTGACAGAAGCTACTCAAGCTCAACCACTTCCAAACCTAGCTCTCGCTAGAGAAACATGATCAAGCATGGCATGAAAAACAAGTTCATTCACATCAACAAACATCCTAGACAACTAATCTCTTAGGCTAGGAACGTAAGTCTCTGGCACTAGTTGGTCAGANAACCTTAAGGGAAAGAACAAAAACGAGATAAAAGCTAAGATAACCGAGTCAAAACTTAACAAAATGTATTTATAGGAAAAACATGGGAATCTCTAAAACATAAAACGACAATATAGAACGTCGGTTCGGGAATCCTTCTCAGATGCGTCTTCGGGACATAACCAGGACGTCAGTTTAAGACAGTCGATAGAGTCGCATCGTGAGAGTGTCGATCGAGTCGCATCGTGAGAGTGTCGATCGAGTCGCGTCTTGAGGATGCTCAGAAATTGTCGATCGAGTCGCGACGTGAGGGTGCTCAGAAACTGTCGATCGAGTCGCAACGTGAGGGTGCTCAAAAACTGTCGATCGAGTCGCGACGTGAGGGTGCTCAGAAACTGTCGATCGAGTCGCGACGTGAGGGTGCTAAGAAACTGTCGATCGAGTCGCGTCTTGAGGGTGCTCAGGAGCCATCCTGGGACGTCTTGGTCGCGTCGCGTCTTGAGGGTGCTCAGGAGCCATCCTAGGACGTCTTGGTCGAGTCGCTGCTAACATCCGATCGAGTGGGAGCTCTCCTTTGCGTGCGGGTCGAGTCGGATTTCTGAACGTACATGCATCCACTAAAACAGAGATAACTCATGAACTACGCCTTCGATTGGTTTGAATTAAAATGCATTGGAAAGATGACTCAATTCTCTACACCTTTGATGAAGACGTCGAAAGCTGAATCCCAAAGTAAAATCTTCACTCGACTCGATCAAAGACGTGGAAGCTTGCATCGCTGGGTAGTGTAGATCGAGTCGCTTAACTGCTCTCCTGATCCTTGTTTGCATTTGATGGTTTGGACACCTCCTAAAACACCTGAAACAACTCCAAAATGCAAGATGCGTGCAAGACAAATGCAAAGACTACCTAGATATGCATGTTATGCAAAAGAGACTAAAAACAATACAAAGCAATGAGTTAAGAGAACAAAATGAATGACAAATGCATCATGAAAAGGTGTAAAGTATATACATATCAACTCTCCCAAACTTATTCTTTGCTTGCCCTCAAGCAAACAACCAAGAACAAAGTATGGAAGAGGGGTTTGAAGATGGGGTCTCAGAACCTAAAACATGCTGAATAGAGTAGTTAGAATCAAGGTCCTTGTTATTAGTTCTATGATGCATGGTGAAGGAACTCTATTTAAAAACTTTAGACAAGCTCATCACAACCTGAAACGATTCCGAACCTTAGTCTACACATGCCATCATTTCTATCATTCCCTTTAACATTCATTAACAAAGAACCATGAATCAAGCTATGCAATGTCATCAAACTCATTTGGCTGGGGTGAAGGGGTGGAGACAAAAATGGTCTCCTTTGCAAGTGGTTTTAACAATATAGAACAGGGATCTCTCACGAAAATGAGTTGAGCTTAAGAGAAGGCTAAAGGTTGAAACCAACTGATACATACAAGAGCAGTACCCCGTCTACCCAAAGGTCCCAAGGAAACTTAGCTCTAACTTTCTAACCCAGAAGTTGGTCCTATCTCTACCCCTCGTCGATATCTCTTCTAAAACCCATGCTCTCATTCTTTTAACTTAGCCTTAGGAGGAGGTTACTTCATTTCAATCTAGCGGATGGGAAACTTTTTTATCACTATGGTTCTCTTTCTTTTCTTCTTAGAATTCTAGACTTCTTAAGCGTTTTGCTTTCTCTTCCTTGTCTAAACTTTTCTTTCTATGCCCAGAACCAATAACTCTTTTACATTGCACAACCAACATCCTTTACTAGACTTGTAAACCTTGAAAACACATTCCCCCTCCTAAAGACTCTTTACCTTTTTTTTCTTTCTCTTTTCAGAACAAATCCAATCCCAAAACCCAAAATCGAGTTCTCACCTAGTCCTACTAGTCCGGATAGCGCGAACTAGAACTACACAGGATCCTACTCTTGTCGGCTAGAACCTAACACTTTCTAACAAGCTCAACTCGGAAAAGGCCTCACACTCAAGAATACAATTGGCTTGAAAGAACGGTTGGTTAAGGGTGCGGGAAACTGTTCCAAAGATGGGAATCAGCTACTTGGATTATTAAGGGTGGTAAAACGGAGAAAGATAATCCAAGTATGTATGTGGTATCCATGAGTTCAACTTCAATGCATAACATGATAATTGCAAGTCAGGATTAGGTTCAGGTAGATAGGGAATGATGTCAATTCAAAACAAGCTTCAATCAAGACTAGAATGCAATTTTGAGAATTCAAAACCTGGTCCAGTCTTACATTTCAAGTTCAATCAACATGCATCAAAGAACTAATAACAAGGGCCTTGATCCTATCCTATTGAATTCAGCGTGTTAACAAGGTTACAATCATCATCAACCCCTATGCTAAATGCAACATTCTTAAATGAACAACACTAGACTCAATCCAAATATGCAAATGCAAACTACATGAACACTCTGTTTTTGTGGAAATTTTCGAAATTTTTCAAATTTTTATGGCTTTTTTATGCAAATAGATGAATGCGGACTCAAACATGATATGATGCAAAAATTTGAAACAAGAATCACAGAAAATATCATCAGATACATCATCTCAAACCCTCCCCCAAACTTAAATTACACAGTCTCCTGTGTAAGAAAAATTTGCAGGAGAATTTAAGAATCACAACAGAAATAATGCAGGAATGAAATGATATGTACAAAGGAAATGTTGGAGTACCTCAGTAGTAGAAGAAGGAGTTGGTGCTCGCCCAAGGAGGAGCGTGGTACTGACTTTGTCCTTCGCCTTGTTCAGGGTCATCAGGAGTGGCCTCAGCTGGTTGGTCGACTTGCTCATCAATCGCTTGTGTGTTTGGATGAACGCTCTCTTGTCCGTCGCACTGCATGTCTTCGACGCGAGATTCACCATGCTCTGATAATATCACAACATCCTCTGTATGCTGAAGGTCACCGTGAGGCTCATACTGCTGCTCAACCACTGGTGCAGGTAAGTGCTCAGAAGGACCGCCTTGGTGATGCTCGGCTGGACGACTTGATGAAGGTCCCTTCTTGGCTTTCTTCAACGACTTCCTCGCTCTCTCCCGGGGCTCNTCAAAACCCAAAATCAAGTTCTCACCTAGTCCTACTAGTCCGGATAGTGCGAACTAGAACTACACAGGATCCTACTCTTGTCGGCTAGAACCTAACANTGGAGAGGGTTTCTGCGTTTGTAGTGTGTAAGCAGACCGGCGTGCTGGAGATGGTTGTGCTCGGCGAGTTGGCTCGAGACGTGTAGACAAGCGTCCCNTTCACACTCAAGAATACAATTGGCTTGATAGAACGATTGGTTAAGGGTGCGGGAAACTGTTCCAAAGATGGGAATCAGNAAAGACATTGGGATAGCGGCAGTGGATGTCGAACAACTGAATTAACTCATGAAATTCATGAACATCCTCTTGAAACCACTGAGCAACTTGTCCCGTGCCTTGCCCCAATCCTGAAGCTTGTTTAGACGATCATGAGCCTCCCTAACACCCTTTCCTAGTCTCGGTGCTTTGTACTCGTCAAAGTGATACCTCTCAGGGCGATAGTCTTCTGAATCCTCCTCCATCGGGTTGTCTTCTTCTGCTGAGATCTCCATTCTCTGATCCTCTTCCTCAACATACAAAACGCTTCTATCAGGGATAAACTCAATGTTTTCACCATTTAGGATCGTTGTTAGACTCGCACAAGGGAGAAGGATCCTTGCTTCTCCAACCTCTGGGTGAACGAATTTGTAGACAAACTTTCCACGCTTGTTTTCCCAGTCTAAAGTATGAATCTGTTTCAGGTGGTACATATCCATCCAGCGCGGCGGAAACGAGTCTGAAGGGAGAGGGACGCCTGCTGCTTCTAAAATCCATGTTACAACCCCTCCCATACACATAATTCCAGGTGAATGAGTGTTGTTCAGTCTCACCACCCATGTCTTGTAAGTCAGTAGATGGTTCAACAGGAAGAAGGCGAACGATGTGTCGGAAGCGTCGCCTCTAAGCATAACACCTTCTGTAGTCTTTTTTAGCAGGTCCTTGAGTGCCAAATCCAACATGTCAAGCTCTGCCTTGGTGACAAGGCNCCATTTAGGATCGTTGTTAGACTCGCACAAGGGAGAAGGATCCTTGCTTCTTCAACCTCTGGGTGAACGAATTCGTAGACAAACTTTCCACGCTTGTTTTCCTAGTCTAAAGTGTGAATCTGTTTCAGGTGGTACATATCCATCCAGCATGGCGGCAACGAGTCCGAAGGGAGAGGGATGCCTGCTGCTTCTAAAATCCATGTTACAACCCCTCCCATACACATAATTCCGGGTGAATGAGTGTTGTTCAGTCTCACCACCCATGTCTTGTAAGTCAGCAGATGGTTCAACAGGAAGAAGGCGAACGATGTGTCTGAAGCGTTGCCTCTAAGCATAACACCTTCTGTAGTCTTTTTAGCAGGTCCTTGAGTGCCAAATCCAACATGTCAAGCTCTGCCTTGGTGACAAGGCCAGTGAATTCCTTTGCGTAGAAAACGTTCGAAATAGCCCTGTGGAAGTATCTCAACACTAGACTTCTTATTAGCGTTCCTTTCGACCTTGAGGCACTGAAGCGCTGCTCAGTGCTAATCGAAGCCCATAATGACGACGCCTCTTCCTTGTCGATTTCCGCTGCAGTGCCTGTCCCACTAGTGAATCCAAAAACTTTCTCAAGCTGCTTCACAGTAAGGCTGTACGTCCAACCATGTGTCATAAACGTGAAATAGCCTAAACTGCCATCTGACTCCATCTCAGGCGCATCCGCGAACATGTGAACTTGCAAGGAGCTTAAAAGCTGGATGGTTTCCTCTCTGTAAGCTTTCTTTGGCGTGTTCATAAGCTTGCTAAGGTTGCATTGGTCGAAAAGATATTCTACATCCGCTGCAATACCAAGGTCCATCATGGTTTGACTGTGGGGGTATCTTGTTCCCATAAACTCATGTTGCTGAAACAAATCATAGTATTCCTTGGCAGACAGCTTTGATTTAGACTTCTTCTTGACAGATTTCCTTGATGATGCACTCTCACGAGCCTGCTCCATCTCATAATCGCTACCTTCATCCCTCTGTTTCACTGGCTTTTTCCCACGAGCTTTGTCCTTACTAGATCGTTTTACTGCTCTGCTTGACTCAGCGCCTTCCGTAGGCGGCGTAGAAGTAACAGCACGTCCTGGGACCTGACAACCATACTTCTCATACATCTCATCCCAAAAATTGCCAGACATAGTAAAGCTGAGACAATTCAAACTCAAAATCAAAGATTAGTAGGTTAGTGACCAAACAATTTTACCAAATGCAAAATCAAGGAGAGAGCTAAGAGAGAAGACGTGTTTAGGTGAAATGCGGATGGTATTAGAAGTTGTCAAACGCAACGGATCGAAGAAGGGCATCTCGAAAGGCAGCTCTGGGACGGTCGATTGAGTCGGGTTTGAAGTGTTAGTGTTTGGCAAGTCGAGCGTTGATCGAGTTGGAGAAGGCGAGTGGTGTCGTTGAGAAGAAGCAAGCAACGTCTATCGAGTGGCGGGCGTGAAGACGTGTGAATAACAACATCGGTAGATCGAGTCAAGCAGGTCAAGAGACGTTCGTCGTTTTTGATCGAGTTGGAGCACGCAGGGGACGGATCGAGTTGAGTGAAACGGTGGTATCTGGGAGTATTCTGGTAAAGTTGCTTGAAGAACAGCAGCCTTAGACTGAGTCAAACCTATTGCAGCTCTGGTCGTGTGACTTTGTGTGGTGATGACGATGACAAACGAAAGGAACTTTGATGAATGGTGTGACTCGAGCGTGTCAGCAGAGCGTGAATGGGGGTGTGGTGATACTGGATCGAGTCGTAAGAACGGCAAGCAGTACCGTTGGTCGAGTCGGAACCTTGTTTTTTGATCAAGCGGAATAAAGAGGCTGTTTTAGCGGGTGCTCTAGGACGGTGGATCGAGTCGGAGAGAATGTTGGTTCCGGGAGCAGCTCTAAGTCGTCGTCGATCGAGTCGGATCTTGTTTGTTCATGTGAGAGGATCGACACGGCAATGCTTCTAGGGATGTCGGTCGAGTTACAGTTTTTGTGTTATGGAGCTTACTCAGGACGGTCGATCGAGTCGAGTTTGGCCTGATGGTGGACCGTGAGGGTGGATCGAGAGAGACGGTGAACAACTTGCTTGAGCTGAAGCTTAAATGAGAACTTCTCAATGATGATGAGATGACAGTGAGATCCGGTCGAGTCGAGCTGCGAGAGGGGGGGCTTCACGGCAGGTTCGATCGAGTGGAGTAGTGGTGAAGGTCAAATGGAATGTGTTGAAGGTTCGTCGAAGTAAGTCGAGTGAACTGGATTTTTTTGGTCAGCGAAAGTGAAGTGTGGAGATGAAAGCTTGTTTGGTTGGTGGGAGTGAAGATTGAGGGAAAGGTTTATTAAGTAGAGAGAGAGAGCGTGGCAAGTGGGGTGATGGGAGATGAGACATAAAGATGAAATGTTTGGTGAAAGGGAGCAAGAGAGATGGGGTGAGTTGATAGGAGAGTTGAAAACTCACGTGGGTGAGTGAGAAAAAGTAAGGGGTGGGCTGTAATAAAGATTCCCTCTTTTTATTTTCTTCTGTTCCCCTTGAATCCGACACCCTCTTTTTGACTATGCTTCTCTCTTATATTTATTATCCTCAATCTCTTCTGTAAAACTCAATATACCCGGCTTTACTACAAACTCACTCTTTTGACTGCATTTTTTTATGTTGCTTAGATTCCTTTATGTAGATTCTTGAACACAAAAAAACCAAAAACAAAAATTAAAAACACAAGGATCCTAAAAAATTTTTTTTTTACAGTGATACCTTTGGGACTTCCTCCCAAGTGAGCTTGTTTAAAGTCACTAGCTTGACTTTTCAGCTTTTTAGGCTTTTGGGGGTTCATAGAGGAGCACAGAAGACCCTTCTGGTCGGACTTGATCAGGTAAATATTTCTTGACTCTCTGACCATTTACAGTGAATTCACTACCATCCTTGTTCAGAAGAGTGATGGCTCCGAATAGCAGAACTTCCTTGACGTCAAAAGGTCAAGAACACCTAGACTTAAGCTTTCTAGGAAATAACTTAAGTTTGGAATTGAAAAGCAAAACCTGATCTCCAGCCTTGAGCTCCTTGACAATAATTTTCTTATCATGAAAATTCTTGGTTCTTTCTTTGTAAATCTTTGAGCTCTCATAGGCCTCAAGTCTGATTTCTTCCAACTCGTGGATGTCCAGAGACCTCTTAGCTTGAGCCGTATCAATATCCAAGTTCAGCAACTTGATTGCCCAAAGCGCCTTATACTCAACCTCCACAGGGAGATGACATGTTTTACCATATATCAACTGAAATGGTGTTCTGCCTATTGGCGTTTTGAATGCTGTTCTGTACGCCCAGAGAGTCTCGTCCAACTTGACAGACCAATCTTTCTTCGAAACCCCAACAATTCTTGACAAGATCCCCTTTATTTGCTTATTCGAGACTTCAACCTGTCTGTTGGTCTGAGGGTGATACGCAGTAGACACCTTGTGCTTGACCCCATACTTTCTCAGCATACTCTCAAACACCTTGTTGACGAAGTGAGTTCCACCATCACTGATCACTGCTCTGGGTATCCCATACCTTGGAAAAATTATACTCTTGAACAGCTTCAGAACAACCTTGTGATCATTGGTAGGGCTGGCTATGGCTTCGACCCACTTAGAAACGTAATCAACTGCCACCAAAATATAGACATTCCCATTAGATGGGGGTTGAATGGTCCCATGAAGTCTATCCCCCAAACATCAAATATCTCTACTTCCAGGATCAGATTCTAGGGCATCTCGTTCCTCCTTGTGATGTTGCCCATTCTTTGACAAGCATCACACTTGGTGATGAAACTGTGAGCATCCATGAACAAGGTTGGCCACCAGAGACCTGCTTGAAGAACCTTCTGAGCTGTCTTGAACGTGGCGAAGTGACCTCCATAGGTGGAACCGTGACAGTGCTCAAGCACTCCCTTCAATTCCCCCTCTGCTATGCATCTTCTGAACAGGCCGTCAGAACCTCTCTTGTACAGATAGGGTTCATCCCAGAAGTAGTGGTTGACCTCTCTGAAAAACTTCTTCTTCCTGTAAGGATCCATGTCATCAGGAACTTCTCCACAGACCTTGTAATTCACTAAATCAGCATACCATGGTGCAATATCCAAAGTAATTGCCATACAGTTGATTTTTAGGTTCTCAACCCCGGTGTCATGCATCCGCTCACAAATCTGGGCGACCAGAAGTTGTTCCTCAGGCATTGAGTCATCTATTGGAACAACATCTTCAATCCTCATCCTTGACAAGTGGTCTGCAACTCCATTTTCTATTCCTTTCTTGTCAACTATCTCCATGTCAAACTCCTGAAGAAGCAGGATCCATCTCAACAGTCTCGGTTTGGTATCCTTCTTCGAGTAGATGTGTCTCAGAGCAGCATGGTCGGTATACACTATGACTTTCGAACCCACAAGATAACTCCTGAATTTCTCGAATGCAAACACAACTGCTAGGAGTTCTTTCTCTTTGGTAGCATACCTTCCCTGAGTCTCGTCCAAGGTGCGACTCACGTAGTAGATGACATGAAGCTTCTTGTCAATACGCTGTCCGAGAACTGCTCCAACTGCGAAGTCTGAAGCATCACACATGATCTCAAAAGGATGATCCCAGTTCGGAGCTTGCACTATGGGTGCTGAAACCAAGGCTTCCTTGATCTTGCTGAAGGCTTCCAAACATGCTGCATCAAATTCNATTTCGGAAATCTTGTGTCCCAGAACGATCCCTTCTTCAACCAAGAAATGGCACTTCTCCCAGTTCAGCACCAGGTTCGTCTCCTCACATCGCATCAATACCCTGCACAAATTTAACAAACAGGAGGAGAAAGTGGAACCGTATACAGAGAAGTCGTCCATAAACACTTCCACTGACTCCTCAATTAAATCCGAGAAAATTGAAGTCATGCACCTCTGAAAGGTGGCAGGAGCATTGCACAAACCAAATGGCATGCGTCTGTAGGCAAAAGTGCCATAGGGACAAGTAAAGGTTGTCTTTTCCTGATCATTTGGGTGAATAGGGATTTGGAAGAATCCACTATACCCATCAAGGAAACAATAATAGGGATGACTAGCTAGTCTTTCCAACATTTGATCAATGAAAGGCAGAGGAAAATGATCTTTCCTAGATACAGCATTCAACTTCCTATAATCTATACACATCCTATGTCCTGTGATGGTTCTAGTTGGGATTAACTCATTTTTGTCGTTTTTGATCACAGTTATGCCTCCCTTTTTAGGTACACAGTGCACTGGAGATACCCAAGTACTATCAGAGATAGGATAGATAACTCCAGCATCAAGTAGTTTCAGGATTTCTTTCTTAACTACCTCTTTCAGATTAGGATTCAATCTTCTTTGGGGTTCAATACTAGCATATGATTCATTTTCAAGATTGATCCTATGGGTGCAAAGACTAGGTGAAATTCCCTTGATATCATCTAAAGAATAACCAATAGCCTTTCTATACTTTTTTAGCTCAGTTACTAGCATCCCCAATTCATCATCACTCAACCTAGCATTCACTATAACAGGATAAGTAGAATTGGTTCCCAGAAAGACGTACCTGAGCCCGGAAGGAAGAGTTTTGAGTTCTACCTTTGGAGCTTTCAGTTCCGACCAGTCGTCAGCATGGGAGTCTGGAATGATCGCGGTCGAGTGAGAGGGGTGCGACTCGATCGAACGGGACATTGGTGTCTCGAGTCGGGTCTTGACGTCGGTCGAGTGGGACATATCACGTTCTGAACTCTCTGTCTCAACTGCACGTAACTCCTCTGCGTTAGATAGCTGCTCGAATTCCTCTGATCCATCCGTTTCTCTGTGGGAATCTAGCAGATGCTTGTAACAAGTGGTCTCCCCATGCAGAAACCCTTCTTCTCCATCCTTGGTTAGAGCAGTTTTGAGATGATCCTCCTCAGCTAGTTCCTCCAACAGCTCATCAGCCAACTTATCCATCTCTTCAATATAGAAGACTTGTCCTCCTATTGTTGGCTTCTTCAAAGTATCCTTGATATCAAACTTCATGATGAAGTCATCGCCCAGATTAAGATCAATCTTGCCATTTCTGACATCAATGATGGCTCCAGCAGTCGCTAGGAACGGTCTTCCTAAAATCAGAGGATCTTTAGGTTCTTCATCCATCTCCAGAACCACGAAGTCGGTTGGCACTTCCACGTCTCTGATCCTGACAGGTAAGTCCTCTAAGATACCATGTGGAAGTCTCACTGATCTATCTGCAAGGATGAGGGAGATGTCGCATCCCTTAAACCTTGTGAAACCCAACCTCTTAGCCACAGAGAATGGCATCAGATTCACTGAAGCGCCAAGATCACATAAGCACCTCTCAAAAGACATAGGTCCAATGGAGCAGGGTAGAGTGAATGATCCAGGATCTTTGAGCTTCTTGGGTACAACCTTCTTCTGGATGATTGCACTGCACTCAAGACTTAGTACAACCATGCCTTGAACTTCTTTTGATCTCTCCATCACTAAGTCCTTGAGGAATTTCTGGTAGTGAGGAACAAGTGCGAATGCATCCAGCAATGGCATCCTCAACTCAATCTCCTTGACTTGTTTTTCGAACAAGGCTTTGTATTTCTCAGTAAGCTGCTTCTTGAACCTCACTGGAAATGGTAGAGGAGGCTTGTACGGTGGAGGGATGAACCTCGCAGGTCTGTCTTCAGAAACAACAGGCTCCTTAACCGCTTCATATTCGGACTGCATCACTGGTTCAACCGAGTCTTTGACTGCTTCGTCTAGGTTCTCCATCTGAGCGTCATCCTGACCAAAATCCTCCCCAGCTAATTCCTCACNGCCGCGAAATGTGCGATCATAATCCTCATCGTAGTTGCCGTCGGACCGAGCGAGATTCTCCACGAGTTGCCAACCTTCATCGACGTCCTTGTTCAGNGATGGAATTGGCGAACTCCTTGGGGTTCTGAACAGCTTTACCTGGGAATTGGCCAAGCTTTGGGGCAGAAGTAGAAGCCGATTAGCCCTCCATGTACCTTATCTTCGAATTCAGAGTTTCAAATTTGACGT
>NC_025686.1:7163099-7167730 GCF_000633955.1 Camelina sativa
AATTGTCTTGCATTAGTTCATTAGTAGTAGTTTCTATTTCTGTTCTTCCTTCATTACAGTTTCAATCATTCAGTTTCATTTGCATTTAGTTTTTAGTTCTTGTAGTTTACTTTTTGCATCTTTACATTTCCATCTTAGGATTGTTAGTGACAAACAATCATTACATTTGTCTTAACTTAGATTCATATGCACATCTTATCTGTTCACAAACACTCATTTAGGATTGATACCTCTTGTACTGCAATAGCATAAGGGGAATTGAAACACCCATCCATCATTCCATTCATATCTCACCATTGCATCATCATCATCATTCACCACCAAATAATCTTGTTTCAATCTCTTGACAGAAGCTACTCAAACTCAACCACTTCCAAACCTAGCTCTCGCTAGAGAAACATGATCAAGCTTGGCATGAAAAACAAGTTCATTCACGTCAACAAACATCCTAGACAACTAATCTCTTAGGCTAGGAACTTAACTCTCTGGCACTAGTTGGTCAGACATTTCATCGAACACCTTTTGGATGCGGAAATATCTAAAACCCAGTTCCAATTGATCAGAGAAAAACTAGTATTTCTAACTCTAGTCCAGAAGGGAATCATACAATCAAAGCTTAAACACACTACATCCTAAGATCCTCCACCTAATCTATCCCATCCTCAAGAACTACTACACTACTCAGATCCGAAAATCGTCATCAAAGATACAAACTCAGAAAACATTAAATCAAGCATCCTAAGATAGATAAAAATGAGATGAACAAGTTTGTAGAAGAAATCAAATCAAAATACTGAATAAATTCAAAGGTATCGGGATACAAAGTGTCAAGCGTTTTAGGTGGCTAGGGTAAACCTTAAGGGAAAGAACAAAAACGAGATAAAAGCTAAGATAACCGAGTCAAAACTTAACAAAACGTATTTATAGGAAAAACATGGGAATCTCTAAAACATAAAACGAAAATATAGAATGTCGGTTTGGGAATCCTTCTCGGATGCGTCTTCGGGACATAACCAGGACGTCGGTTTAAGACCGTCGATAGAGTCGCATCGTGAGAGTGTCGATCGAGTCGCATCGTGAGAGTGTCGATCGAGTCGCGTCTAGAGGATGCTCAGAAACTGTCGATCGAGTCGCGACGTGAGGGTGCTCAGAAACTGTCGATCGAGTCGCGACGTGAGGGTGCTCAGAAACTGTCGATCGAGTCGCGACGTGAGGGTGCTCAGAAACTGTCGATCGAGTCGCGACGTGAGGGTGCTCAGAAACTGTCGATCGAGTCGCGACGTGAGGGTGCTCAGAAACTGTCGATCGAGTCGCGACGTGAGGGTGCTCAGAAACTGTCGATCGAGTCGCGACGTGAGGGTGCTCAGAAACTGTCGATCGAGTCGCGACGTGAGGGTGCTCAGAAACTGTCGATCGAGTCGCGACGTGAGGGTGCTCAGAAACTGTCGATCGAGTCGCGACGTGAGGGTGCTCAGAAACTGTCGATCGAGTCGCGACGTGAGGGTGCTCAGAAACTGTCGATCGAGTCGCGTCTTGAGGGTGCTCAGGAGCCATCCTGGGACGTCTTGGTCGAGTCGCGTCTTGAGTGTTCTCAGGAGCCATCCTGGGACGTCTTGGTCGAGTCGCTGCTAACATCCGATCGAGTGGGAGCTCTCCTTTGCGTGCGGGTCGAGTTGGATTTCTGAACGTACATGCATCCACTAAAACGGAGATAACTAATGAACCACGACTCCGATTGGTTTGAAATAAACTGCATTGGAAAGATGACTCAATTCTCTACAACTTTGATGAAGACGTCGAAAGCTGAATCCCAAAGTAAAATCTTCACTCGACTCGATCAAAGAAGTGGAAGCTTGCGTCGCTGGGTAGTGTAGATCGAGTCGCCTAACTGCTCTCCTGATCCTTGTTTGCATTTGATGGTTTGGACACCTCCTAAAACACCTGAAACAACTCCAAAATGCAAGATGCGTGCAAGAAAAATGCAAAGACTACCTAGATATGCATTTTATGCAAAAGAGACTAAAAACAATACAAAGCAATGAGTTAAGAGAACAAAATGAATGACAAATGCATCATGAAAAGGTGTAAAATATATACATATCAACCCCGACGGTGACCCCTGGGTTTGAACTACCGAGATCCCAAGCTTGGACGGGTCCGTGATGTGTGAGACCCAAACCGCCCGAGACGTTCTGGTTCGGTGCATGATTGTCATCAAGTGATGAGTTTGTCCCGGGTCTGATTAGATTTGCGACCTCGTTATCGGACTGAGCTGAAACAGGCGCACCTTGAGGGGGTGCACTGGTGGGGATGGATCTGTGGATTGTCACTGGTGGAGCGGTCTCTGGGATGATCGTATTAGCGGTGGATGGATCCATTTCGCCGGGGTTGCTTCAAAGTAGTCGACTTTTGTGAGTAGAAAGACCTAAGTCTCCACAGACGGCGCCAAATTGTTGGAGTCAGAAACAACAATTGATAAAGAGAAATTAAGAAACAGGATCTGGGCAGACTTTCGGTGCAAATCGACAAGAACAATGAAGAACTGCGAATTGGACTTTTTGTATTGATTTCGTGTATTGAATTGTTAGAAAATTACATGTGTGGAACACTTTACAAAAGCTGGTTATTTAAACTAAATCCTTAACGAGATTCCTGCAAAATCTCCTCCCGCGATCTCGCTCCCGATCATCACCATAAAATCCCGAACTCCTCTCTGGTTGACTTCGTCCTCCTAGAGCCCGAGCTCTCTTCCTGGGCCTTTGCCAGGCCCAACTGCCTGATCGACACCCGTGTCTTAGTGGGCTTTATCTATTGGGCCTGTGTTGAGCGAAACCCAACACCAACAACCCTCTACTTATTGGTACACTTGGCAATAACTTTAACAAAAAAAATTATATATGAAACCATAAATTAAAAAACATTTAATCTTGACATTTAACTCATATTTTAAAACTGAAATCATATAAATTATGCATTGATTATATTTCTCCACTCAATTGTATTAAAACAAGTAATAAATTAGAATTGTAACTCTCATTTTTCTAAATGTAATTTCTAATCACTTCTTTTCCTATAAATACTCACTAGGTGCTTCCCCACACAACGCGTGGGTTGTGGTGTAGTTGGCACTTTCTTGTTTTTTTTTTTTGTCTTTTTTGTTTTCTCTTTTGTATTATTTCGTTTTAATTAGGCATATACGGGCTTTGCCGTCACTTTTATTTATACACTATATGTTTATACCATTTCGTTCAGATGTGTATAATTGTGGCGTTTACTTTTTATGAATTATGAAGATGTTGTTTCTTGCTTTTGAGGATCCAATCTTATCATTGACTGATATTGTTTCCAATACATTTATTGTATTATAGATTTTCTAATTAACTGCTTATGTAAACCCTTCATACGTTGATGTTGCAATAATAAGTTATTTTTTTAAAATATCTTCCGTGTAAGTGATTATGTTTGTATGCCCATGTTTTGGTCTAATATCAATAAGATCGTTTCTGTTTTTCTTTAGTTGGCTTTGAAACCAATATTGAGTTAAGCAAATAATGGGTCGAATTATGGTGTTAATAAGTAATATAAATTCTTATGTATATATATTGTATATATGTGACTATAAATTTAGCTAACTAAAAAATTATGTAATATTTAAATACAATCTTGAACATATATATATATATTTTTATATTTGTGGGAGGAATGTATGAAATTATTGGATAGAAGTTATTTTTGAGTTAAATGACCTTTAATGTCTTTAAAGTGAGTTAAATATTAATAAATTTTTATATGTGTCTTGACTTTTTTAAAAAGGAATACCAAGTGTTTCCTTCCAAATTTGAAGTGATATAGTATTTTAGTTTTCTTATATGATTTTATGAACTTCAATGTAAAAGTTTTTCAAAGTAATAAGTACACTCACTGATTGAATTATAAAATTTGGAGAAATGTTTATTTCGTTTAATCATCTGCTCTTTTAAATAAATTAAATAAGTATGTTGTTATTCCTACAAATAGGACAACATATATTATAGTTTAACCATGGAGTTAAGCAATGGAAATGGAACTTGTGATTGCAAGACAAAATGCTTATATGTTACACATTGATCGTTTAAAAATGAATAGGAACATCTAATTCTCAAATAAAGTTGATTGTTTTGTTAAAACCAACATATGTGAATTTAAATTTAACTATGCAAATTTAAAAAATAAATATGAATAGATTAGAAAGGCAAGAAATATAAAAGAAATATTTTTTTATATAAATAAAATAAAAATTGAAAACAATGTTAAATATATATAATACTTTCTACATTAAAATATAGAATCAAACTCTTACAAGTTACAACATATATGAGATATAACAACATTTGATATTGGTAGGAGAGAAGGAGAGAATGTTTACTATAAGATGGTAATCCAAATTAGATAATGGAGATGAATCTTTAAAAAATAGAACAATGTAATATCTATATATATATATAATACTTTCTAAACTAAAATATAGAATCAAACTCTTACAACACATATGAGATATAAGAACATTTGATATTGGTGGGAGAGGAAGAGAGAATGATTACTTATAAGATAATAATCCAAATTAGATAAAGGAGATAAATCTTTTAAAATAA
>NC_025686.1:7169734-7175876 GCF_000633955.1 Camelina sativa
GTGTTTTTTTGTGTTTCTAAAGTAGACAATGAAGATAAACGGTTTAAAACAGAAAATAAAAAACAATATAAGATATACACATCATACAAACTTTAAAATTAAAATTTAGAATTAAGCTTTTACAATGATATTTAATTTGACTTTTTACATGCATAATCATATATTCTAGTTGTTCCTTTTGTCTCTAATCTCATTTTTGTGGTATAATTTATGCGCCTTTCTGACTATTTTTTATATGAGAATATAGGGTTGGGTCGTATAGCTGGGATTGTATCTCTCGAAGTAGAAGGTGAAAACACTCAACTAGAGGCCGTTCAGCGTGTAGGCTCAGAACTGGCTATGCATGTTGTAGCAGCAAAGCCTTTGTTTTTAAGCAAAGACCTAGTTTCTTCAGAAGCAATAGCAAATGAACGCGAGATTCTGAAGTCTCAGGTCAGCGTCACCTCATTGTTTATGAAACTGAGCTGTAAATTGTAAACAGACACAACCCGAGTGGGGAAAAGTTTGCTTATCAAAATTTGTGGTATATGACAGGCAGAAAGTACAGGCAAGTCTCAGATGGCTATAGAGAAGATTGTGGAAGGGCGTCTCCGTAAATATTTTGAAGAAGTTGCTCTAATGGAGCAAAAGTTTATTGTGAACGATGCTATAAACATTAAGGTATGTAGATTTAGCTTATAACACCAAGTTTTGCCGTATGATTATCTCTGCATTGCTTGTCATCGCTTGTTTAATGGAGCTTTTGAGTCCTATTCCACAGACACTGGTGGATAATTTGTCCAAGGAGGTGGGTTCACCTGTGAAGGTTTCCAATTTTCTGAGAGTCGAGGTTGGAGAAGGAATCGAAAGGTAAATGTAACTGTGACCCGTATATGTCCAGTACGACTAATCATTGTAGTAAGATCAGTAACTTATGAATGTGGTGTATATTTTGTTTTTTGAAGGCTTGAAGCATCTGATGAACCTCTTGCTCAAACTGCTTGAAGATGACGTGGATCAAGGACTTGTGTTAGATTTACAAACCACTTTCTTTCTTTGAGTCCTTTAGAATTCATGGCTTCAGTGCCATCTTGAGAATACAGAATCTTTCCCATAATTTTGTTGTTATAAAAACCGTCAGTTTTGCCACACAATATGGCAATAAGATCAATGATTGTACCTTCGGAAGCTATGACAGTTACCATTGTTTGTGTTCTCCTACTAAGATCATTAGACAAAAAAAAAATCCTTCACTTCTAGATCTGTCCACTTACCTATGGACTGTACTTACACGCTGCTTGACTATACAGAGCTAGACTATGATGCTTGGATCCGCCCAACCAGTCTCTATGCTATTAAAACATTTTGTCATATTTGTACATACTGAGGGATTTTTTTATAATTCTTTTTCTCCTCATCGTCTTTTAGTTGATTGTTGTATTGTAAGAGTGATTCATGTAGGTATGACATAATGAAAAGAGGAGAAATGTCAACTTTCACAAGAAAAATAAAGATCCAGCCAGAGTCAGAGAGAGGTTTAAAAAGCATATCAAATTAAGAAGTCCAAAGGCTAATAAAGTTTGGAGACTCGGAAAAGCTTGGTAGCTCAAATTACTCATGTTCCTTGGATGGCTTGGAGATCCTCTTACGTTTACCACCCGGTATAGTTTCTTCCATTATTTTTGGGGCTGTGAAAGTAAACTCTTCAAGCGGTTGAAATCTGGATTTGCATCGATGAAGGCTGCAAGTTCATTGAGAGTCCTCATCTTCTTCCCTGTTGGAGTGACGTAGAACACATCCACTCTCGAGTTGTCCTTCCTCAAAACTATCTCCCTTTCGAACCCTGTTGGTGTCTTTGCCACGCCAGGCTTGTCCACGACCCATATTCTAGTGGAGTCATATTCTAGCTCTGCATCATCAAGACATGACACACCTTCAATCGTATTGCACACAAACTCTTCTTCTTTTACTCTCATTCTAATCTCCTCAAAAACTTCCCGAGTATATATTTTTCTCCATTTGAAGCACCATCCACACTGTACAGCAAACGTATCTATCAACCCCTCACGAGTACCAGATCTTGTCTGCACAAGAAATTTTGAATCTCAGTCAAAAAGGGCATTTGTGAAACTAATCCAACATTAATGTTGATTACATATAATTAACTTAATCAATCAGCCAAGATCTGGCACATCCAAAAAAAAAGTTTTGTACCTATTAAGTCTACATCAAATGATTCACTAATAAGGTCTTAATCCACCTACCCAAGTATATAGTTCACAAGATTTTTATATTCGAAACGGAATTACTTGAAACCATATTAGACGAGGAACATAGTTTTAGAACACTGAAATCCACAAGTGGTGACAGATAAAAAAACCACAGAGTAATGTGTAGTAGAGTAGTGTAGTTATTTTACCTTGGTAGTGGTTGATTGATTGGGTCTCCCCTGCTCGTCGTCCATCCTCACTTCTTTAGTTTTTTCAATAAAGCATATAGATATGAGATTGAAGGTGTCTTGATGATGGATGATAATAGCCAGCAACACACTTGCTTTAGGTTTTTTTTTTTTCGTTTAACAGTAACAGGTTGTGTCGTTAGAGTGTGACAGACTACTCTACGATTAACACGTTTGTTAGCCGCAAATGGGCTGAAAATAGTATAAACGATATAATAAATGGGCTGAAAACAGTGTACACACTGAAAGTATATGCACAATATAATAAATGGGCTGAAAATAGTAAAAACGGTATAATAAATGGAATGTGGCTCATGCCAATGATATTTATTAGAGAATATATCACTTATTCACACTTTTACAATATCTAATAGCACATACACAACTTTTTTTGTAATGCCCCAAACACTTTCTTGGTATAAGCATAATCATGCATATATATGATTTTAGATAAAAAAAAATTATATTAAACCATAAATTAAAAAACATTTAATCTTGACATTTAACTCACATTCTAATATAAAACTGAAATCATATCAATTATGCATTAAATATATTTCTCCACTCAATTGTATTAAAATAAGTACTAAATTAGAATTGTAACTCTCATTTTTCTAAATGTAATTTCTCATCACTTCTCTTCCTATAAATACCAATTCTCTTATTTTCTTAGTCTCTCATTCTTTCATTCTCTCATCCTCTTCCACTATATCTCAAATTTTTATTGTGTTTTTTTTGTTATTGTTGTTGTATGGGTCTAAAATTTCAAATTAAATATCATTGTAAAAGATTAATTCTAAATTTTAATTTTAGAGTTTGTATGATGTGTATATCTTACATTGTTTTTTATTTTCTGTTTTAAAAGGTTTATCTTCATTGTCTATTTTAGATTAGCATCTTATAAGTCATTATTTCTCATATTCTTACAATATTCACCACACAATAAGGTCATGAAGTTGAAAAGATCCATCTTTAATTCTCTATTATGTACTCTGGTTATCTCCCATATTCATGTATCATTTTTAATAATTTACAATGATCAANAAATGGGCTGAAAATAGTATAAACGATATAATAAATGGGCTGAAAACAGTGTACACAATGAAAGTATATGCACAATATAATAAATGGGCTGAAAATAGTAAAAACGGTATAATAAATGGAATGTGGCTCATGCCAATGATATTTATTAGAGAATATATCACTTATTCACACTTTTACAATATCTAATAGCACATACACAACTTTTTTTGTAATGCCCCAAACACTTTCTTGGTATAAGCATAATCATGCATATATATGATTTTAGATAAAAAAAAATTATATTAAACCATAAATTAAAAAACATTTAATCTTGACATTTAACTCACATTCTAATATAAAACTGAAATCATATCAATTATGCATTAAATATATTTCTCCACTCAATTGTATTAAAATAAGTACTAAATTAGAATTGTAACTCTCATTTTTCTAAATGTAATTTCTCATCACTTCTCTTCCTATAAATACCAATTCTCTTATTTTCTTAGTCTCTCATTCTTTCATTCTCTCATCCTCTTCCACTATATCTCAAATTTTTATTGTGTTTTTTTTGTTATTGTTGTTGTATGGGTCTAAAATTTCAAATTAAATATCATTGTAAAAGATTAATTCTAAATTTTAATTTTAGAGTTTGTATGATGTGTATATCTTACATTGTTTTTTATTTTCTGTTTTAAAAGGTTTATCTTCATTGTCTATTTTAGATTAGCATCTTATAAGTCATTATTTCTCATATTCTTACAATATTCACCACACAATAAGGTCATGAAGTTGAAAAGATCCATCTTTAATTCTCTATTATGTACTCTGGTTATCTCCCATATTCATGTATCATTTTTAATAATTTACAATGATCAATATAATTATCCATTTATAAAGTCTATTTTATTTTGTAAAGTCTATAAACTCTATTCATAAAGTCTATTTTGTTTTGTGATCCAAGAGATAAATATGTAAAGATCAATATAATATTTATACTGTTTAAGATTTGAGGTTTTTGAAAACAGAAAGAACTTAATTAAAAAAAAAATTGATCTTTTTGATTTAAGCAAAATGAAAAAATGATTCCAAGAAGAAATCATGTTTAACTGGAAGTGAAATATAGAAAATAATATAATTTTAAAAATACCATTTAACTAAATCCTCTAAAGATGAAACCATTAGTATGAAATCTAGCACTATAAATTAAAGTGATGATTTAAAAACAAAAAAAAAAACCAAAATGATTGAAGTTATCCTTGAGGTTTTAAAAAATCTTTAGATTGAAGTTCATATAAATTTATAAGAAAACTAATTTAGTTTGTCACTTCAAAAGTAATATTTTAAATTTGGAATATTATGTGTGAGTGTTGAATTTATATAACCAAAACAATCAAAAAATGTAAGTTTAAATTTTGATTGAGCCACTTGATATTCCTTTTCTTTTAAGTCAAAAATAAATTAAAATATTTATTTATAATTAACTCACTTTTAAAGGGATTTAACTCCATTTAACTCAAATGTAACTCCTACCCAATAAATTTACATTCATTCCTCCAACTAATATATTTATCTTTCAAGAGAAAATGTTTTTGGTTTATTTTAATATTTTAATTATTTTAATATATATATATATATTTATATTGCTTTAAACTTTGAAATGAGGAATATTTTATACACAATAATTTTATACGTAGTTACTAAATTTATTGATAATTTTATTTGATTCAGTTTTACTATACTACAGTCTTATGTTTAAAATGTCATTAAGAAAAACTCTTTAAATCAATGTTTAACCTCTATAAAACATGATAAACATAGATTCACTCATATTAGAAAATGTTTAAATTTCTATATTATTATTTATATTAATATAGCTTATCAATTTGTAATAATTTTTTGTAGTATTTGTTTTTTGATTTATAGAAAAGTATATATATTATAATTTTGTATAATAAATAACCATACCAAAAAATGTTGACAAGAGTGTTATTTTGAGAAATTGCTATTAATTATTTTTGAGATTCATACATTAGTAGAAAAAATATATTTCTTCGATTATGTTATTGTTAATAGAAAAGAACAATATTTTAGTTTAAGAAATATAATCAAAACTATTATGCATACAACCACGCATTGCGTGGACTAATTACCTAGTTATATATATAAAACTATGGTTTTGGTCTCTCCTTATTGGTTGATTTTAATTTAATACTTTCTATTTTATTTTATTTTTGCTTTCTAATTGTTTAATTGCTTTAAATAATATTTAAGACTCAATTAACACAATACATTTAATTCATACATTAAAATAAAATTATAACTGAAAATAAAATAAATTATGCATTAATCATATTTCACCACTCAATTTTATTCAAACACAATAAATAATATTTGTAACTCCAATAATTCTAAATGTAACTTCCATCAATTATTATGATACTAGGTTTTTGTGTGTCTTATCCTAGTAGGTTCAATTAACCTTAAGTGTTGGAGTATTTAAGGTGTCAATTCAAATGGGATGTTGCTAGCAATCAAGATGCAATCAAGGAATCACAAGTCAAGCCAATTCAAAAAGAGTGTTTTTTCTAACAATCCTAGAATGACAAAAAATGCAAACGGAAATGTGTTCTGGAACTAGAAACGAGAATGCAAGACAAGAAATGAAAATTAATAAAAACA
>NC_025686.1:7177079-7178414 GCF_000633955.1 Camelina sativa
AGAAATCATCATCAACAATACAAACTCAGAAAACATTGAAACAAGCATTCTTAGATAGGTAAAAATAAGATAAACAAGTTTGTAGAAGAAATCAAATGCAAATACTCAATGTATCAAAAGATATCAGGATACAAAGTCTGAGAACGGTTCTTGGTGGCTAGGGAAACCTTACAAAATAAAAACGAGATAAAAACTAAGATGTTGTCGCGGAGACTTAACAAAACGTATTTATAGTAAAGACATAAAATCCCTAAAACTTAAAACGACAAGATAAAGAGTCGGTTTGGGAATCTCCTGAAGCGTGTAAGATGGAACGTCTTTTTGACATGTGCGAACGAGAAGTGGCTCGAGTGAGTGATGGCGTCGGCTCAAATGGTAGTTGACGATGGAGTGATGGCGCGACTCGAGCGGATGTGTGATGACGGAGTGACGGCGCGACCCGAGCGGATGTGTGATGACGGAGTGATGGCGCGACCTGAGCGGATGTGTGATGACAGAGTGATGGCGCGACTCGAGCGGATGTGTGATGACGGAGTGATGGCGCTACTCGAGACAGCCTGGCTCCAAAGTCTCATAAATACCTGAAATACTCCAAAATGCACGATGTATGCGAAGATAATGCAAGAACTACCTAAATATGAAAAGTGTACAAAAGAGAGTAGAAATTCATGCAAAACAATTAGTTATCCTAACTAGATGCGTGACAAAAACATGCTTAGCAGAGACAAAATATAGACATATCAACTCCCCCAAACTTATTCTTTGCTTGCCCTCAAGCAAACAAGGTATGGAGAAGAGGTGTGAAGATGGGGTCTCAAAACCTAAAACATACTGAATAGAGTTGTTAGAATCAAGGTCCTTGTTTTTAGTTCTATGATGCATGGTGAAGGAATTTCATTCGCTTGATCTACACATGCAATCCTATCAATCACCCCCTTTAACATTTATTAACAAAGAACCATGAATCAAGCTATGCAGTGTCATTGAACTCATTTGGCTAGGGTGAAAGGTTAGAGACAAATGTGGTCTCTTTCTCAAGTGGTTCCATCGATACATAACAAGGTTCTCTCATGAAAAGAGTTGAGCTTAAAAGAAGGCTAAAGGTTGAAATCAACTGATGCATACAAGAGCAGCGCCCTGTCTACCCAAAGAACATTCCAAACCGAAGTTGGACCTATCTCTAACCTTCATCAGAAACTTCATCTCAAACTCATTCTTTCATTCTTTAGATTTGGTCTTAGGAAGAGTTCACTTCTTATCACTCTAGCGGATTGGGAAAGCTCTAATATCACTATGGTTCATTCTCTTTTCTTCTAGACATCTTAAGCATTTTTA
>NC_025686.1:7178872-7179003 GCF_000633955.1 Camelina sativa
AGTTGGTGCGTGGTACTGGCTCTGTCCTTCACCGTGTTCGGGATCCGCAGTAGTGGTCTCACCTGGTTGGTCGATGTGGGTCGAGTGTATGCACGTTGACTCGAGCGAGGTGGATGATCCGGTAGTCGAGT
>NC_025686.1:7181551-7185655 GCF_000633955.1 Camelina sativa
GATACGAAGTGGATGCTCTTTTGTTGGTTGAGCAAGAGGCGATCAAGCTTCTCATTGACATTCTTGAGGTCTCTCTTGTACTTCTCCTCAGAGCCAGCATCTCCTCTAACTGTGCGATCATAGTCGTCATGGTAGTTGCCATCAGACTGGGCGAGATTTTCGACGAGTTGCCAACCTTCATCTACGTCTTTGTTCAAGAAGTTGCCATTTGAAGCAGTGTCAAGCAGCATGCGTATCTTCGGAAGTACACCACGGTAGAGACTGCTCGGCAGTGACTCGTTACTGAATCCATGGTGTGGGCATTGGCTGTGGTAACCCTTGAAACGCTCTCATGCTTCACAGAATGATTCTGAGCTCTTCTGAGTGAAGCTGGGAATCTCATTCCTGAGACGTGCTGTTCTAGAGTTGGAGAAAAACTTTGCCAAGAATGCCTTCTTGCAACCATCTCAGGTGGTGATTGATCCCTTGGGAAGTTTTTTCTCCCATTGATGAGCCTTGTCTCCCAAGGAGAATGGGAAGAGGCGCAACTTGTAACCGTCCTCGCTCACGCTGTTGATCTTGGTGAGACTGCAAAGACGGTCGAACTCGTCCAAGTGGTCGAGTGGATCATCCATAGGCAACCCGTGAAACTTGTTTCCTTAGATCATGGTGATCAGACCACTTTTGATCTCGAAGTTGTTGTTCTGCACGGCGGGAGGGACGATTCCAGCACGTTGAGTGTGAGTGTTCGTTGCATCCCCAGCACCAATGTTTTGCGGTCCCTGATGTGGTTCATGCTGTTGTTCCATAGTGACGTGTGCGGGATGATCAGTGGGTTGACGAGCTTGTCGTGGGCATTGCAACCGATTGATTTCGTCGATAACAGGAACGAGATTCTGATGCCCTCTTGATCTGGTGTGCATGCAAGGTTGCAATCAACAGGTACCTGAGATGCAAAACAAACAAGCAGACAACCAAAACAAGTTAGTACTCAGATTGATTGTGTAACAGAACTTAATCTTGCAAAACTTGAAATCTTAAATGTAGCAAAAAGAATCCCAAATGGCAACGGCGCCAAATTGATACTAGATTTTTGTGTGTCTTATCCTAGTAGGTTCAATTAACCTTAAGTGTTGTAGTATTTAAGGTGTCAATCCAAATGGGATGTTGCTAGCAATCAAGATGCAATCAAGGAATCACAAGTCAAGCCAATTCAAAAAGAGTGTTTTTTCTAACAATCCTAGAATGACAAAAAATGCAAACGGAAATGTGTTCTGGAACTAGAAACGAGAATGCAAGACAAGAAATGAAAATTAATAAAAACAGAAACGAGTCTAAGCATGAACTAAAAAGCAAGAAGCAAAACAATCTCAGGAATGTAATATCAATCAAAAGGATAAAAGTCCTAAGGATGGGAGTAATTGATGTCGGTGGAGTATCCTAGTCTACAGAGTGTTTAACATGCCACAAGCAATCTATCCCTAAACAATGAACATCACAACTTAGCTAATCCAATCTCTTGGTAAAAGCTACTCAGACTCAACCACTTCCATACCTAGCTCTCGCTAGAGAAACGTGGTCGAGCAGGCATGACAAACAAGTTCATTCACGTCAACAAACATCCTAGACAACTAATCTCTTAGGCTAGGAACGTAAGTCTCTGGCACTAGTTGGTCAGACATTTCATCGAACACCTTTTGGGTGTGGAAATGTCTCGAACCTAGTTCCAATTGATCAGAGAGAAACTAGTAATTCTAACTCTAGTCCAGAAGGGAATCATACAAATCAAGCTTAAACACCCTACATCCTAAGATCCTCCACCTAATCTATCCCATCCTCAAGAACTAACGCACTACTCAGATCCGGAAATCATCATCAACAATACAAACTCAGAAAACATTGAAACAAGCATTCTTAGATAGGTAAAAATGAGATAAACAAGTTTGTAGAAGAAATCAAATGCAAATACTCAATGTATCAAAAGATATCTGGATACAAAGTCTGAGAACGGTTCTTGGTGGCTAGGGAAACCTTACAAAATAAAAACGAGATAAAAACTAAGATGTTGTCGCAGAGACTTAACAAAACGTATTTATAGTAAAGACATAAAATCCCTAAAACTTAAAACGACAAGATGAAGAGTCGGTTTGGGAATCTCCTGAAGCGTGTAAGATGGAACGTCTTCCTGACATGTGCGAACGAGTAGTGGCTCGAGTGAGTGATGGCGTTGGCTCAAACGGTAGTCGACGACGGAGTGATGGCGCGACTCGAGCGGATGTGTGATGACGGAGTGATGGCGCGACTCGAGACAGCCTGGCTCCAAAGTCTCCTAAATACCTGAAATACTCCAAAATGCACGATGTATGCGAAGATAATGCAAGAACTACCTAAATATGAAAAGTGTACAAAAGAGAGTAGAAATTCATGCAAAACAATTAGTTATCCTAACTAGATGCGTGACAAAAACATGCTTAGCAGAGACAAAATATAGACATATCATATTATCATATAAATAAGCATTGCCTCATTCTCTTATATTGACATTTTTTACTTTCTCATTTTCACATTCTCTCATTATCTTCCACTTCTCTCATTCTCTTCCACAATATTTCAAATCATTTTTTTTTTTATGTTTTCAATTTCTTATTTTTGTTGTATGGGTTACAAAAAAAACCAAATGAAATATCATTGTAAAATTTTAATGCTAAATTTTAATTTTAGAGACTACATGATGTATATATTTTATATTGTTTTTATATTTAAAGATTCATCTCCATTATCTAATTTAGATTATCATCTTATAAGTAATCATTCTCTCCTCCTCTCTCACCAATATCAAATGTTGTTATATCTAATATGTGTTGTAAGAGTTTGATTCTATATTTTAATTTAGAAAGTATTATATATAATTAATATTGTTTTCAATTTTTTTTTATATAAAAATAAAATATTTCTTATATATTTCTTGCCTTTCTAATCTATTCATATTTCTTTCTAAAATTTCCATAGCTAAATTTAAATTCACATATGTTGGTTTTAACAAAAAATCAAGTTTATTTGAGAATCTATTTAAAAGGTTTATCTTCATTATCTATTATAGATTAGCATCTTATAAGTCATTATTTTTCATATTCTTACAATATTCACCACACAATAAGGTCATGAAGTTGAAAAGATTCGTCTCTAATTCTCTATTATGTACTCTGGTTATCTTACATATTCATGTATCATTTGTAATAATTTAGAATGATCAATATAATTATCCATTTATAAAGTCTATTTTATTTTGTAAAGTCTATTTTGTTTTGTGATCCAATAGATATTATTATTTAAGATAATAATATAAATATTATATTGATCTTAATAAGTCTATTTTATCTATTGGATTACAAAACAAAATAGACTTTACAAAATAAAATAGACTTTATAAATAATTATATTGATCATTCTAAATTATGTAAAGATCAATATAATATTTATATTATTTAAGATTTGAGGTTTTTGAAAACAAAAAGAACTTAATTATAAAAAATTGATTTTCTTGATTTAAGCAAAAAGAAAAATGATTCCAAAAAGAAATCATGTTTAACTGGAAGTGAAATATAAAAAATAATAAAATTATTAAAATACCATTTAACTAAATTCTCTAAAGATGAAACCATTAGTATGAAATCTAGCACTATAAATTAAATTGATAAGTGAAAAACAAAAAAAAAACAAAAGGATTGAAGTTATTCTTGAGTTTTAAAAAATCTTTAGATTGAAGTTCATATAATTTTTAAATAAAATAAAAAAAAAATTTAGTTTGTCACTTCAGAAGTAATATTTTCAATTTGGAATATTATGTGTGAGTGTTGAGTTTATATCAACAAAACAATCAAAAAAGTGTAAGTTTAAATTTTGATTGAGCCACTTGGTATTCCTTTTCTTTTAAGTCAAAAATAAATTAAAATATATATTTATAATTAACCCACTTTTAAAGGCATTTAACTCCATTTAACTCTACATTTAACTCAAATGTAACTCCTATCCAATAATTTTACATTCATTCCACAAACTAATATATTTATCTTTCAAAAAAAAATGTTTTTGGTAAAATTTTAATATTTTTAATTATTTTAATTG
>NC_025686.1:7185755-7187355 GCF_000633955.1 Camelina sativa
AGTCTAGTCATTACAAACAATTGTATGTTGCTTTTGTAATAAGGAAGTTTTTATGCAATATTCTAGTAACTCACCCTTATTTTAATTGCTTTAAACTTTGAAATGAGGAATATTCTATATACAATAATATTATACGTTGTTACTAAATTTTTTGATAATTTTATTTAATTCAATTTTACTATACTACAGTCTTATGTTTACAATGTCATTAAGAAAAAAATCTTTAAATCAATGTTTAACCTCTATAAAACATGATCATAAACATAGATTCTCTTATATTAGGAAAATGTTTAAATTTCTATATTATTATTTATATTACTATAGCTAATCAATTTGTAATAATTTTTTAAGTATTGGTTAATTTTTTATTTATAAAAAAGTTTATATATTTTAAATTTTGTATAATAAATAATCATACCAAAAAAATGTTGACAGGAGTGTTATTTTGAGAAATTGCTATAAAAAATTTTGAGATTCATACATTAGTATAATTTTTTTGAGATTATACATTAGTAAAACAATATAATAGTTTAAAAAAATTTAAGAAATATAATCAAAACTATTATGCATACAACCACGCATTGTGTGGACTAATTACCTAGTTAAATAGTAAAATAGGAAAGTGTTTGGAATATAGGTAGAAAGTGTTTGGGTCATTACACAAAAGTTGTGTATGTTGTATTTGATTTTGTAAAAATGAGTTAAATGCTAAATTCTCTAATAAATATTATTGGCATGAGCCACAGCCCATATATTATATCGTTTATATTGTTTTCAGCCTATTTACGGTTAACAAACATGTTAAGCATAGAATAGTCTGTCACACTGCAACGATACAACCTGTTATTGTTAAACTAAAAAAAACTCAAAGCAAGTGTGTGGCCGGCTGTTATCATCCATCATCAAGCTATCTTTGATCTCATATTTATATGCTTCATAAAAAAACTAAAGAAGTGAAAATAGACGATGAGCAGGGGAGACCGAATCAATCAACTACTACCAAAGTAAATTAACCCCACTTGATGTGATCACGGGTTCGACCCCCTGACCAAGACGCCCGAGACGTCCCGGATGGCTCCGAGACGCATGACCGAGAAGCATCGGACATGGACAGAACGCCTATCTCGAACGCGGCCAAGGCACCGGCGACCCTCCCAGGAGCCCCAACGCGACCAAGGGAGCTCCAGCAAGGCGACCAAACAAAGAATCAACTTGGAGGAGCAAAACATTTCACCTCTTGAGTACTTCAAGGCCGAGCTTCAACCTACGGACAAAGGACCCGAGGTTAGCATCACCACTTAGGCACATTGAGCCGCGACCAGCTTTGGGAAGCTTGAATTGAGTGTCTTCACCATCACGCCAGTGTGAAGACATCCCTAAGCCATTAGAAGGAGCTGTACTCTTTTTCCTACTTTGGGTTTGTCCCAATGGGTTTACCAAAGAGGTTTTAACGAGGCAGCAAACTCTAGTGCATCTCCACTTTGATCCCACTTGGCTCATGACTTGGAAACACTTATTGACATGCTTAGGAGCCAAGGAAGTGAAGATCCTATCCACGTTCAGCCAATGACGTGGCCACCCTATCCCCTTCCCTTCTTTT
>NC_025686.1:7188618-7193312 GCF_000633955.1 Camelina sativa
TTGAGCCGCGACCAGCTTTGGGAAGCTTGAATTGAGTGTCTTCACCATCACGCCAGTGTGAAGACATCCCTAAGCCATTAGAAGGAGCTGTACTCTTTTTCCTACTTTGGGTTTGTCCCAATGGGTTTACCAAAGAGGTTTTAACGAGGCAGCAAACTCTAGTGCATCTCCACTTTGATCCCACTTGGCTCATGACTTGGAAACACTTATTGACATGCTTAGGAGCCAAGGAAGTGAAGATCCTATCCACGTTCAGCCAATGACGTGGCCACCCTATCCCCTTCCCTTCTTTTCTTTTAAATTTCTTCTAGATCCCTCTATGACCGGTAGATTGGTCTTTGCTTTGCTTTATCTTTGCTTTTGCTTTTTGGCCATGTGTATGGTTTAGATCATGGCCACGTCCCTAGGGTTTTTAGAGTCTCCTTATGTAAGCCTCACTATATAAAGGCATCAACCCTCATTGTAAAAATCAGACTTGAAAGAAATAGAAATTTTCACAAAGAGAGATTCTTTGTTCTTGTCTCACCTCTCTCCTTAGCCTAAGTCCGGGACTTGGCTCTTGAGAAACCCTAAGAGATTCACAAACCGGGTTTGTAATCTCTTAGTTGACCGTATCAAGAGGAGAGCCAACCCTCTTGTGTCGTCGCATCAAACCACCTCTATTCCATCGCCCATCTCTTTCGTCCCACCGTCCCAACCTCGAGTTCTCTTCCGCCAGCTCTCGAGTCTATCATCGATTCCACTTCGCCAGCCTCGAGTTCTTTACCATCAGTCCTCGAGACTTCCCAGTACCATCTCGCGTCGTTTCCACCTCCGTTTCCCACCGAGTCCTGCCATTAGCCGTATCCGCTCAGCCGCGTCCGTACGTTCCGAGAAGGCTTCACGACCGTTTTCACAAACCGTTCGTTGGAACCTCCTCAACTCTCATTTCTGTCGTTTGAATCCTCTCTGGATTCGAACCCTTGATGCTTGGCCGAGGAAAGTCCCACCGATTCTGACTTGACCGAAGACACACTCCTCCATCGATCCATAGCCGCGTCCGCGGGTCACATCAGTTGGTATCAGAGCTCTAAAAGCTCCTGACTTCAAAGGTTGTGTCTTTCTAACCCACAAATTCATCTCTTTGGTCAAAGTTTGGATCTTGAGCTTTTGTGTTAGTCTTTTTAGTTTTGTATTGTCTTGTTTGTGTAGTTTGTTCTTTTGGTGTTAAGTTTTGTTGCTGTTAGAATTGTTTGTTGTTGTTTTCTTTAGGTTGTTAGTCCTTGTTCGTTTAGTCTGTTCCTGTTCGTTCTAGCTTGTTCTTGTTTGTTCTCGTTTCTTTTTGTTCTTGTTGTGTTCTTGTTGTGTTCTTAGTTGTTTTGTCTAGATCTTTTATAGTTTGAGTTGCTTTTTGTTTTGCTGTTATAGGGTGCTAGATTCGTTTGTGCTTTGCTTTAGTTGTGTTTTGGTGTTTTTAACCTTGTCGCTTGGTAAATATAAAGGTGAAAGACATTTGGTTTCTACCACTTGCTTTTTCCTCTTTAATTTCTAGCCAAGTCTTTTGAAATTCAAAAGTTGGTCAAATCCGCGTTTGAATCCTTGTGTGGCCTAGGATTAGTTTCTTTTTGTATGGTGAGAGCTTAGCCACCTCTAAAGTGCTTTTGGTCAAGACCACAAAAATGTGGACGTGGATAGTTCCTTATGCACCTTGTGGTTCATGGGTGAGTTGTCATCTTGGCTTCTAGTATCTTTGCTATCCTACCGTTGGATACACTTTGCTTTTGGCTTTGCTTTATTAGGTCGTTTGTCTTTCTTGTTTAAGGTCTTGTTTTTCTCTAGTTTGTTTGTAGTCTTGCGTGCATCTTCTTGTTTAGTTTGTTCCTTTTCGTCTTTGGGTTTAATTTGTTGCATGTGTGGCATTGTTCATCATTTATCTAGGATGTTTGCATCATTGTTCATCTTTGTTTTGCATTTAATTTGAAAATTGCTAGAGTTTATTTAGGAATTGAGTTCTTGTTTATTTTGGTCATAAAGCAGTTTTTGTCTTTTAGTGTTTTGCTTTTGCTTTTACTTTTTGCTTTTGTTTAGTCTTAGGTTTGAATTTTCGTGAGCTGTCCTCAATCATTGCCTGGTGAGATAAATGTCTCCTTGTGGTCCATTTGAACTTAAAGATACTCACGAATATTCTTTTGTTTTGACGAGGTACACCACTTGCTCAGCCAGCACATCACGTACGGACCAAGACGCGTCAACAACCGAGGATCAACCTTCGGTCGTGTAGCCGCGTCAGCAAATCTTCAACCAACCACCATTGGTCGTTCGTCCTACTGCCGTGCCACTGTACTGCCGACGACTTCCGACAGCCGTCCATACCATCAAACGCACCTCGTTCCAAAGCCGTGAACAATATGCCACACTTGATCGTACACTGATCAAGCATGGAGTTTGATGGAGACGAATCTGATATGGAATCATGGTGTGATGAAGAACTTGGCCTGGAACCGGAGCAAGAGGCCACCAGCGATGAATATTGGTCCGAAGAGGACTATGGCGAGGAGTTAGATCAAGGAGAGCTCGAACATGGACCGCCAGACTGTTATTGGCCGTCCTTGTCACGAGCTACCCTCGTCGAAGAACCAAGGGCGGGTCTATATGAAGACTCCGATAGTGATGACTGGGTTGCATACACTAAGAAGCCGAGGCACCGATCCGTAAGAAGAAAGGAGCCTATTCCCAAGCCACCCAGCACAGCAGACGCACTGATCTCACTCCAACACACGCTTCGAGACCTCAACGATAGACTCGACCGGATTGAATCAACGACAATTGGTCAACGGGTCGAGAGAAGCTCGAGTGATCACCGAGGTCGTAACCGAGGCATCCCTACCTGGTCTCCAAGTGCTCCCACGCGAAGACAGACTCCACGGCACGAATACTATGAACCACTGCCTACACCGGTTCCGCGATCACGGCACCCTTCAGCCTATGTTGAGCAGCCAAGCAGGACGTATGCGCGCTCAACTCAACTCCGAGCACCAGTTCCTATGCCGTCCCCGCGAATAAGCCGTAACTCGGCCCCTGCCGAGAGGTCAAGTACTTATGCGCCCCTAGTGCAGTTCCGCGAGCCGCTAGCACGATACAAGGAACCATTCCAGGAAGTGGTCAGCGCCGCGACCTTACCAAGTCCAAGGAGTTTTGTGCCGCCAGTTCAGCACCGTGACCTGCCCACGCTGCACAAGGAACCGGTCCAAAGAAGAGTTAGCGCCGAGGATAGAACAAGCCCGGAAATGTCAAGAACGGGTCTTAGGCCGTGCACCAAGCTAGCTGAGGACGTCTCCTCGACGAAGCAATCCGAACATGAGACGGATAATAAGGAGCACGCCTATGGGGCAGGCGGGTTCGTAAAGGCGCCAGCCGAACCTCCTGACCGTGAACCTTACACATTCGGAGGAGCTAGTATTGATCATCACGCAGACCAAGGCCAATTAGTCACCGTCTCCGACCAAGGCCGACTTGACGATCAGCCACCACCCTCAGAGCAGGACGTGTTGCAAGAGTCTTCTCTCATAACGAGTGATAACTCTCTGTGCGAGGCCAAAGAAGAGTCAGGCCGTGTGTTTAACGCCATAACCGACGATTGCTTGATAATGGAGAGTTTCAAGCAAGCTGAACCACCAAAGATGGCCACTGAGAGGTCTGTCCATCCAGTGATATTTTTGACTACTTCGAGTAGTACGCTCCAGCTGGGAGTCGCCAAGACCGAGCCATCTCTCCCCACTTTTAGCGCCAAANTGGGAGTCGCCAAGACCGAGCCATCTCTCTCCACCCTTAGCGCCAAGACTGTTACCGCACAAGGTCATATGGCGATGCATTTGATCAACTCTGGTGCGGATCAAGCGTTTGTGTGGCATCCTGGAGAGCGTTTACAACCTACCGCGGCCTACGAAGGGATCAAAACACCATTTNGTGTGGCATCCTGGAGAGCCACAACCACCTACCGCGGCCTATGAAGGGAACAGAACAACGAACGCCACTAGCCTTACCGGGGAAGTCTTATCCTTTTCTCTTAAGGCTTTACTGTTTCCCTTTGATCCTGGTATTAAACCGCGAATGAACTTGTGATGCTACTGATTTTTGGGTTTTTCCTTTTTGATCCAGGTAATGAGCACAGTTTTGAGGACAAAACTTCTGTAAGAGGGAGGGAATGATGTGATCACGGGATCGGTCCTTCGGCCAAGAACACTTGCAGCCCTCGGACACTACCCGGCCACCACTCGGACGCCTCTCAAACTCTCGGACAACCTGCACTGGCGACCAGGAGCTAGCGTAGGCGACCAACGAGGCATCATTCAACCCCCAAGGATCATCAAGGCGGAGCAAGACAAGTCACCAATGGACATTTCAACCCAAGCTCACCCCCCCCCCAATGGCTCATGGCTAGCATCACCAATGAAGAGCCTTGAGTCTTGACCAGCTTTGGGAAGCTTGATTCGCGTGTCTTCACCATCACACTAGTGTGAAGACACCCCTAAGCCATTAGAAGGAGCTGTACTCTTTTTCCTACTTTGGGTTTGTCCCAATGGGTTTACCAAAGAGGTTTTAACGAGGCAGCGACTCTAGTGCATCTCCACTTCGTTCCCACTTGGCTCGTGATCTTGAAACACTTAAAGAGAGACTTAGGAGCCAAGGAAGTGAAGATTATTTCACCACGTCCC
>NC_025686.1:7194816-7236837 GCF_000633955.1 Camelina sativa
AAAAATATGTTCTTCGTCTAATATGGTTTCAAGCAATTATGTTTCGAAAATAAAAATCTTGTAAACTATATATTTGGGTAGGTGAATTAACTCGACCACCAACCCGACCTAATTTGATTGTTTAAACTTTTATCATTAACTCGACCACCAACCCGATATGGTACTCGATCATTAGCATCGTGTGGTGTCTGAAATTGTTCATCATTTTGTTCTTAGTTTCTTGTCACCCGACCACCAACCCGACATGGTAATCGATCATCAGCATCGTGTGGTGCCTCAAGTTGTTCATCATTTTGTTCTTAGTTTCTTGTCACCCGACCACCTACTCGATCCGATACTCGATTGCTTGCATCGTGTACTTTGGTCGAGTAGTTCTTTGTTTCATCTTTTTTATTTTTGTTCATTCTAGATTGTTAGATAAAACTCCCTCTAAAACTTGGCTTGACTTGCATAGTGTTGATTACATTCTATCCGCTAGCATTACAACCATTTGGATTGATAACCTTTTGTACTAGAACTGCATAGGGAATTGATACCCTGGGTGAAAATCATGGATCAGTATGTAAGTGCTAAATTCTCTAATAAATATCATTGGCATGAGCCACACTCCATTTATTATATTGTTTATACTGTTTTCAGCCCATTTATTATATCGTGTATACTATTTTCAGCCCATTTATTATATCGTTTATATTATTTTTAGCCCATTTACGGCTAACGAACGTCTTAAGCGTTGAGTTGTCTGTCACACTCTAACGATACAATCTGTTACTGTTAAACGAAGAAAAAAAACCAAAGCAAGTGTGTTGCTGGATATTAGCATCCTTCATCAAGCCAACTTCGATCTCATATCTATATGCTTCATGGAAAAAACTAAAGAAGTGAGAATGGACGACGAGCAAGGGAGACCCCATCAATCTACCACTACCAAGGTAAAGTAACCACACTACTCTACTATACTACACATTACTCGGTGGTCTTTTTATCTGTCACCACTTGTGGATTTTAGCGTTCCAAAAGTATGTTCTTTGTCTAATGTTGTTTCAAGAAATTTTGTTTTGAATATATAAATCTTGTGAACTATATACTTGGGTAGGTGGATTAAGATCTTATTCAATGTTTATTAGTGAATCATTTGACTGAGACTTAAAAAGCTATAATTTTTTTTTTCTGGATGTGTCTTTGGCTGATTGATTAAGTTAATTATATGTAATCAGCATTTATGTTTGATTAAACCATAAAGCTGTCAAAGAAAACTTCAAAGAGCCAATCATGCATCAACATACAACTGTGAGACTTTAATAAGGTGATTTTAAAAATATATCTTTTAGTACTCAGCGGACATTTTGTTTACTGGCCTTTGAAACATCGCTCTTGTTACACTAAAGTCGTCGCCCATAAAGACAAACAAAGCTAAATTAGAAGTAAATAAACTGTTTGGAATAGTTTTAAGGTGAGACATTATCAAACTTATTATGAGATCCATCCTTTGTTCGTCCAAGTAACCGCTAAAACCATAGAAAAAATAATTATTCATGTAAGAACCAAAAAACTATGCATGTACCTAGAAAGTGCTTGGGTCATTACACAAAAAGATGTGTATGTGCTATTAGATTTTGTAAAAGTGTGTATATGTGCAAAATTCTCTAATAAATATCATTGGCATGAGCCACTGTCCATTTATCATACGGTTTATATTATTTTCAGTTCATTTATTATATTGTATATATTGTTTTCAGCCCATTTATTATATCATGTACACTGTTTTTAGCCCATTTACAAATAACGAACGTGTTTAGCGTAGAATGGTCTGTAAAGCTATAACGACACAACCTGTTATTATTAAACGAAAACCCAAATAAGTGTGTGGCTGGCTGTTATTATTCATCATCAAGCCACCTTTGATCTCATATCTATATGCTTCATAAAAAAAACAAAAGAAGTGAGAATGGACGACAAGAAGGAGAGACCCAATCAATCAACCACTACCAAAGTAATATAACCACACTATTCTACTACACATTACTCGGTGGTCTTTTTATATGTCACTACTTTTAGATTTCAGTGTTATAAAAATATGTTCCTTGTCTAATGTGGTTTCAAGTAATTCTGTTTCGAAAATAAAAATCTTGTGAAGTATATACTTGGGTATGTGGATTAAGACCTTTATCAATGTTTATTAGTGAATAAGTTGATGTAGACCTTATTCAGTGTTTATTAGTGAATCAGTTGATGTAGACTTAAAAAGTTTTATTGTGTGTTTTCTGATATAATGCAAGTAAGTATAGCTTCATAATATCACCGTAAGATTGAAACTACATTAATCGTGACTGTTGATTTGGATAGTCGATAACGCTAACTGGTTTTGTCTTTAAACTTGAACAAATAAACTTTATTTTATTTTTTTCCAAACATTTTAATAACCATCTAAGCATATCAATGTGACAACATAGATTCTGTTGGTCAATCTGTTTAGGTTGAACCATACATCTGTGAGACTTTAATAAAGTGATTGTTTTTAATATTTTAGTATTCAGTGGACATTTTGTTTACCGGCCTTTTAAACATCGCCCATAGAGACAAACAAAGCTAAATTAGAAGTAAATAAACTGTTTGGAAATAGTTTTAAGGTGAGGCATTATCAAACTTAATATGAGATCCATCGTTTGTCCTTCCAAGTAAGCATGACCAAAATTAAACCGTAACCGTATTTCAGACCGTAACCGGACCTTATCCAAACTGTAACCAGACCGTAACCGTATAAAATGGTTAAAAGCCGTAACAGTTAACCGTAAATATATGGTTAAATTATATTAACCGTAACTGTTAATTAACCGTAACCGTATCAAAGCCGTTGGTTAACCGCATAGTTAAACCGTAATTTGTTAACCGTAACCGTTTAAAAAACATAATAAAATATACTAATAACTATTTATTTAATATAAATCATATGATATAAAGAAATATGAGTACACTAAAAGAACATATTAATTATAAATAAATAATATCAGTTATATTATATCATCAAATAATATCAACCGTATCATATTATCAAATAACCATAACCGTATATAACTGTAACCACTTCAACCGGAACCGTATTTAACCGTAACCGTTTAACCGTTTATTAAATGGTTATAGTTAAGGTTAAACAAAATTTCTAACCGTAACAGTAATAACCGTAACCATGGTCATGCGTGCCTACTTCCAGGTGACCGCTAAAACCAAAAAAAAACAATGTATTCATGTAAGAACCAAAAAATTATGCATGTACCAAGAAAGTGTTTGGGGCATTACAAAAAAAAAAGTTGTGTATGTGCTATTAGATTTTGTAAAAGTGTGAATAAGTGATATATTCTCTAATAAATATCATTGGCATGAGCCACATTCCATTTATTATACCGTTTTTACTATTTTCAGCCCATTTATTATATTGTGCATATACTTTCAGTGTGTACACTGTTTTCAGCCCATTTATTATATCGTTTATACTATTTTCAGCCCATTTGCGGCTAACAAACGTGTTAAGCGTAGAGTAGTCTGTCACACTCTAACGACACAACCTATTACTGTTAAACGAAAAAAAAAAAAATATAAAGCAAGTGTGTGGCTGGCTATTATCATCCATCATCAAGACACCTTCAATCTCATATCTACATGCTTTATCGAAAAAACTAAAGAAGTGAGGATGGACGACGAGCAGGGGAGACCCAATCAATCAACCACTACCAAGGTAAAATAACTACACTACTCTACTACACATTACTCTGTGGTTTTTTTATCTGTCACCACTTGTGGATTTCAGTGTTCTAAAACTATGTTCCTCGTCTAATATGGTTTCAAGTAATTCCGTTTCGAATATAAAAATCTTGTGAACTATATACTTGGGTAGGTGGATTAAGACCTTATTAGTGAATCATTTGATGTAGACTTAATAGGTACAAAACTTTTTTTTTGGATGTGCCAGATCTTGGCTGATTGATTAAGTTAATTATATGTAATCAACATTAATGTTGGATTAGTTTCACAAATGCCCTTTTTGACTGAGATTCAAAATTTCTTGTGCAGACAAGATCTGGTACTCGTGAGGGGTTGATAGATACGTTTGCTGTACAGTGTGGATGGTGCTTCAAATGGAGAAAAATATATACTCGGGAAGTTTTTGAGGAGATTAGAATGAGAGTAAAAGAAGAAGAGTTTGTGTGCAATACGATTGAAGGTGTGTCATGTCTTGATGATGCAGAGCTAGAATATGACTCCACTAGAATATGGGTCGTGGACAAGCCTGGCGTGGCAAAGACACCAACAGGGTTCGAAAGGGAGATAGTTTTGAGGAAGGACAACTCGAGAGTGGATGTGTTCTACGTCACTCCAACAGGGAAGAAGATGAGGACTCTCAATGAACTTGCAGCCTTCATCGATGCAAATCCAGATTTCAACCGCTTGAAGAGTTTACTTTCACAGCCCCAAAAATAATGGAAGAAACTATACCGGGTGGTAAACGTAAGAGGATCTCCAAGCCATCCAAGGAACATGAGTAATTTGAGCTACCAAGCTTTTCCGAGTCTCCAAACTTTATTAGCCTTTGGACTTCTTAATTTGATATGCTTTTTAAACCTCTCTCTGACTCTGGCTGGATCTTTATTTTTCTTGTGAAAGTTGACATTTCTCCTCTTTTCATTATGTCATACCTACATGAATCACTCTTACAATACAACAATCAACTAAAAGACGATGAGGAGAAAAAGAATTATAAAAAAATCCCTCAGTATGTACAAATATGACAAAATGTTTTAATAGCATAGAGACTGGTTGGGCGGATCCAAGCATCATAGTCTAGCTCTGTATAGTCAAGCAGCGTGTAAGTACAGTCCATAGGTAAGTGGACAGATCTAGAAGTGAAGGATTTTTTTTTTGTCTAATGATCTTAGTAGGAGAACACAAACAATGGTAACTGTCATAGCTTCCGAAGGTACAATCATTGATCTTATTGCCATATTGTGTGGCAAAACTGACGGTTTTTATAACAACAAAATTATGGGAAAGATTCTGTATTCTCAAGATGGCACTGAAGCCATGAATTCTAAAGGACTCAAAGAAAGAAAGTGGTTTGTAAATCTAACACAAGTCCTTGATCCACGTCATCTTCAAGCAGTTTGAGCAAGAGGTTCATCAGATGCTTCAAGCCTTCAAAAAACAAAATATACACCACATTCATAAGTTACTGATCTTACTACAATGATTAGTCGTACTGGACATATACGGGTCACAGTTACATTTACCTTTCGATTCCTTCTCCAACCTCGACTCTCAGAAAATTGGAAACCTTCACAGGTGAACCCACCTCCTTGGACAAATTATCCACCAGTGTCTGTGGAATAGGACTCAAAAGCTCCATTAAACAAGCGATGACAAGCAATGCAGAGATAATCATACGGCAAAACTTGGTGTTATAAGCTAAATCTACATACCTTAATGTTTATAGCATCGTTCACAATAAACTTTTGCTCCATTAGAGCAACTTCTTCAAAATATTTACGGAGACGCCCTTCCACAATCTTCTCTATAGCCATCTGAGACTTGCCTGTACTTTCTGCCTGTCATATACCACAAATTTTGATAAGCAAACTTTTCCCCACTCGGGTTGTGTCTGTTTACAATTTACAGCTCAGTTTCATAAACAATGAGGTGACGCTGACCTGAGACTTCAGAATCTCGCGTTCATTTGCTATTGCTTCTGAAGAAACTAGGTCTTTGCTTAAAAACAAAGGCTTTGCTGCTACAACATGCATAGCCAGTTCTGAGCCTACACGCTGAACAGCCTCTAGTTGAGTATTTTCACCTTCTACTTCGAGAGATACAATCCCAGCTATACGACCCAACCCTATTCTCATATAAAAAAAATAGTCAGAAAGGCGCATAAATATACCACAAAAATGAGATAAGTGACAAAGGGAACAACAAGAGACCTGGTTGAGGACTTGTGTGAAGATATGCAGAAAGGACACCTGCTGAAGATTTTGACAACAAGAAACCTCTCCTAAATTTCACGTTCTCCCCCATTATCGCAGCTACTTCAGTAACAGCGTTTGAAACCGTTGTTTCACCACTCACTTTTGGATGATCCAGATTAAGCTTAAACTCCTGAATAGAATCCGTAAGAGTGATTAGAAATCAAAACTGGATATCAATATCTCAGACAGTGCAAACATCAATCAACGATGTTAAAGAAACGAAAGGAAACAAGAGTGTACATAAAAAAAACTTACCTCAAAAAGCTCAGGTCCAAAAGGGAAGACGCCAGAAACTTGCTGAGAACTAGTTTCAACCAGCAAAGCATGTTTTGCCATAGCTAAAGCCTGCAAAGACATGTCAAATCTTGATAAGAAAAGGAACAAAAAACTCATCATTCAGCATAAAAAATAAAGCATCCCATGTAAAAATTGTTATGGGCACTAACCAAGTACTGAAAAATCTCATTTCTAGCAACAAAGTCTGTCTCACAGTTAAGCTCAATAACAGCAACTTTCCCCTCATTTTGAGCAACCGCAAGCATTCCTTCAGCAGCAGTCCGTGACGACTTCTTCGAAGCCAATACTTTCCCTCTCTTCCTCAAATCCTTCTGAGCAGCCTCTGTGTCAAATCCAAAAACTCACACTTATAAACACACACACACAAACAAAGAAAAAAAAGAACCTGTAGAACAAAACCCAATTAACTTACCAAGGTCCCAGTTGCATTCAACTAGAGAAGCCTTGACATCTTTAATAGGAGCACTAGTTCTTTCCCTCAGTTGCTTAATAAGGCTCATTTGGTCAGATACAGCAGGAGCTTGCGAACTAAAACTCCGTAAGAAGTTCCCAAAACCACGAACAGGGCTTGTTGTGTATCCAGACAACAACACAGAGCTCTTGTTCTGTGACAAATTTTCCAATTTGCTTGCCACAGTAGAGTACTCATTCCCAGAACTAAACCTACCACAAGCACTATAATAAAAGACTCCAATTGGTCTTCTCACTGCCCTAGCAAACGCCATTGTTATATGTTAATCACTTCTCTGCATCCAAAACAAAAAACCCTCAATTTCATTAGTATAAAAATCATTCCTTTAGATCATTCCGAAACAAAATCAGAACTTTAGAGAATCAAACGCATGTCTTAACTGATTCTCTTCTACCCAAAAACACTGAAGTATAGAATAGCTTGACTATAGAAATAGATCGACATGAAACGAGATCGAAATAGCTTAGAAATGGAAGCTTACCCGGCGATGGAAGAGTTGTTTTGGTTACTGTGATTACGACGGCGATGGTTTTGTCAAAAAGGGGTTTTAGATAATAAGTTCAAACCCATTAGATGGCCCATTAAGAGTTAGTAATGTCCCTCTTTTATGCGCAGAGTGTCTTAGCCACTGATACAGAACTTTGCATCCTTCACTGTGAATTAGTAAATTTGTTGTCTCAGAAAGTAAAAATATTTTCGATACCAAGTGAAGAGTGAAGACCATAACCAAGATGGAGCAGCTTCATTGAGCAAGAGACCTTGGTATCGTTTATTATATGCTTGATCAATCCTAAAAGTATTTAAAGGTTGCTTTTGTCAATAACAAACGATGTATTTGAAGAATTCACAACTCATTTGAGAAACTTGTTGAACTGAAACTCTCGAGTAAAAATTTTGTGGAACCAGAAAATTTAAACAATTACAAAATCCAAAACAAATATATTTTAGAAACAAACAAAACTTTTGTGGAGATTCATCTGTAGGACTAAAGCTCATATTAACTATATATACATCAGGATATGGTATTTTACCTTAGAAACTATAAGAGCAAATTTACATCACAAAGTGGGATCTTATTAAGAAGCCAACAAAAAAAAATGAAAAATAAAAAACTTTAGAACAACACCAAAAAGTAGTTCTTTTACCTTACTACGTATACCCATCAGCGGTATAATAACCCCCTAACCGCTGATCAAACCACAACTATATAGACCAACGCAAGTATAGCTCTTCTCTCTCATTCCCATTACCCCTTTTTGAGGTCAAACTCCAGCAGGATATAGATAAACTATCTTATAATCATTCCAACACTGTACGGTTAGATTGATGTCTCGATCATATCTCTTTGGGTGTTGAGCTTGTTGTTCATACGCAACACCGTTATAAGAACTTGGGTTGATACCTGAGCTTCTTCTGTATGTATATATGGATTCAGACTAACTGTAGAACTTTGATGGACCCATTTGAGCTAGCTGAAACAACCATATTCGATCTTTTTCTCCAGCAAACACTTGAAACAAATAGGTTGTTGTCCTCCTCAATCTCTTTACCTGATATAGGATCAATAGAACCAAACTTGTACGAGGTAATGGGCATAGGAAGAGACCGATGATAGGCATACACCTGACCAAAAAAAGAGGAACACCATTTTTCTCAATCCGAGAGATCACTACACAACAAAATACAAAATTATATTCATTTACGATGGTTTTTCTATTATCGAGCCCTTATGACCTGCTAGTTATGTATTACTATTTTTAGTAGCAACTGATCCGTTCCGTAGAGATAGACAGAATTATGGAACTTTTGTGCATCAAGAAGAAGTAACTCTAGAGATACTAATTAAGTTGAGAATCAAACTTTCACTCGGTGGCAATGCTTGTTGAGGGAAAGAAAGGGAAATTCAGACCACAAAGTTCTATAGGAATATCAATGTGTACCCAAGTATGTAGGAGCATACCTCATTTGTCTCAGAGCCACACGCTATGTATCCATCCGAAGTAGACAAACCAACAAAGTTCTGAAAAAAGGTAAGGAAAGACAAATCAACCACGATGAAAAAAAGAGAAACATTTCAAGGGTTAACTTAGATTTGAGTTTCAGCATTAGCTACCTTCTCATTTGTATGGCCACCAAAAGTTAAGCTGCAAGCATTGGTGGAGAGGCCACCGTGAGTGGTTTTCTTAAGATCCCAAAGCTTTAACGTGTTGTCAGTTGATGCTGTGACAAGGGTTTCATTATCCAAGAATTTTGCGTAGCTAACTGCTTTGTTGTGTCCTGACAGTATACACCAAGGAGTTCTTAAATTTCGTAGATCGTAGCAGTACGTTCTGAAATCTGATGATCCAAAGGCTAGCAAATGAGACGACTGTGGAGAAAATTGGACACAGCACACGTTTGCAATGTTCCTGATTGTTCCTAAGCAGTTCCTCTGCACAGTCATGCAAGAAGATTGTCTATTAGTAACAAGGCTGATATACAAGCGTACCAACATAACAGTATAATCCAAAGTGCTATTAATTCATGTCTATGTATGCTAGATATCTCAGTAGGAGTAATTATTAGACGACATATTGTGCCTATGCATGTAAAGATAGAGAAAAGCATGCCTCATTGATGTTCCATAGCTTCACAGAACAATCATCGCTTCCACTGGCTAATTTTGTCGGACAAGCTTCAGAGAAGTCAACAGACCAAGCCCTCTTCTCATGCTCTATGAAATGTGAAATGGCCTGTCCTGTTGTCACATCCCATAACTGGATCCATCATAAAACATTTGTATTCATTAGAGAAAAGAAAATAAAGGACCCATCAAGTGATAACCAATCTATATACATCTTCAAAGGTTTATATACCTTGACAATACCATCATAATCAGAGGAAGCTAGGTAGTTCCTAATGTAGTTGTTCCAGCAAACGCCGCTGAGCTTTGATCTATTTGGCATTTCTACGGCTGGATAATGAATGTCGACAGATTCGTTGAATAGGGAATTGAACTCAAATATCTTAATTTTCTTAGACACACCAGCGGTAGCAAAATAATCCTCGTCGCGATCGAATCCGAGAGAACAAATCACATTTGAAGTGCTGTTCAACTCGCTGGTCCTCAGCACAGCCCGGGTTTCAAACTTACTATGTCGAGCATATTTGCATAATCCATCAAAGAACGCTCCAACACGATCATCTGAGCTCCAAGTCTCGCTGTTTTCTACTTCTGCTACAGTTTTATCACAATCTCTTAGGAGTTCTCTATCCGGGCGTAACCTATAACGTGCTTCAGGGAGATGGGCATCTATCCTTGCTGCGAAATAAGCGCTTTCGAGCTGATTAATGTTCCTGATCAGTCTCATTTCAGGTACACTAGAAGCAGGAGATGAGCTAGAAGCTTCTTCCAGAGACAGAGGCCTTATGGCACAACGTCTCTTGACAATTTCTTCGATATCTGCTTCTAAGGACCCAATTTCTTCAGTCAACTTTCCAGCATGCTTCTGCCGTTTCTCTTGGGATATAAAAAGGAAATGCTGCAACAGTTCAGAATCTGCGTCCTCTCGTTCAATGGAGAAAGATAAACCTTCAGCATACAAATCCGGGATTCCATTGACTACTTCAGATTGTAAGATTTCCCTGATACAGAAAAACATCAAACTTATTTAGAGATAAAGCCAACACACAATCTCGACGAATAAAACATAACAGGGAGGAGACTATCAAAAAATACGGGGAGCTCGGTTACTACAACGACTATATTTTACAAAGTAGAACCTAACTATCCTATCTGAAGCTGTTTGCGAGACAATGTTCCCTAGTTTACATCTAGGAGAACAACACCTCCACATTTGGTGCATATGTACATTTCATGTGTGATATATAACAAGATTATCTTTTAATATCCCCACTAGATAATTATAGCCTAAACCGTCGACAGAAATAAGCATACAAAAGTTTGATAATGCGCTTTCTATTTATTGTAGCTAAAGAGCTTGCATTGCCTGGTTGATGGTCGGCATGAAGATTCTGGATGAAGTAACCAAAGACAAAATCCAGCTTCCTTTGGATTCTCCGACAGAAATTTGGGAGAAAGAATTCGGTGTCGGATGTCAGACATTGCAGCCTCACGAGCTCTTTCACATTGAAATTGACTAAGCAGCTGACAGAAAAACCCCAAATTAGAATATCACTCAGATCAAGATATACATTAACCTAAAAGCCATGCAGCCAACTGTACTGTCAACAAGAAACTTCACTGTTAGCATAACATTACGAACATGCTACACTATCTAATTCTATACGAAAATGCCTAGTTATGCTGTTATGCACTTGTTATTCAGACCACATTGCCTATCAACATAAGTCAAATGCAAACTGGAGCCGCGACACGTATGCCAAAATTTTACGATTGATATATTAGTAAGTGTAAAACCAGAGAAGCCAAACATGACCCGAACATGCTATGGCCCAGTTTACAAAGCTACATTAGTTTAACACATTAATTGTAGGTTCGGGGTAAGGGCTATGCGGTTCAACTCATGGATATGTTCACAATTGCAGGCAAAAAAATCTACAATAAAGATGTCATACCACAAGTGCTATTAATAAAAGTTCATCCATACCTCATAAAGAAGAATACCCAAACTATAGATGTTTGAAGAGGCTGAGCGAGTGTCACCCCTGAGCTCCTCAGGACTCGCATACCATTTCTCTTCCAACTGCTCATTCATTGAAGTAAAAGGACCGGTAGCTGTACTACAATGAGGTTGACTAGATCTAACATGAAACTCCTGTATTGCGCCATCACCATTTTCAGTTTGGATATTTACACCACCAGCTCGTTGAAACATTGGCCACTGTTTAGAGCTTGGTCCACTTGACTTCTGCTTCTTTGCAGGGATACAGGGACTAGAAGTATCTCCTGACCGTCTTCTAACCAGAGGGTTTTCGAGTTGATTTAAAGTCTCTTTGTTCAAGTTGCTGTCAAAAGACTCTTGTTGAGAACCTGAACCCACATACTTGACTGCATTTTCCTTGAAAATTTTGAAGACAGATGGCCGTAGGTCACATAAAACAACTCCTTGAGAATGAAAACAATCCACTTGGTCCATGATCTGCCTAAAGATATACATACATTCTGCTCTATTAATTTCCTGCCGCTCCGACTTCAACCATTCTCTCAGACTTAAACCTTCACCTCCACAACCTCCATGTATATCTGAAGGGTTAACACAAGAAGACGGTTTACTAGCTTTGGAAGGCAAATACGGCAAACCATCACAAGCCGCCAAAGGGATGCTGCTAGAAACATTTGCTGAAGTATTCGATACTACTAAAGGGCTAACAGAACTAGCTACAGTTTGCTGATCCACATTGCCAGCTTCAGATTTATTATGTGGCGGACCTCTGAATGTGACTCCCTTGCCTTTCAATGTTTTTCTAACAAAAAAACGAGAAAACCCAGACTGCGATATAATCTTTGTCTTGATGCCATCGTGGGCCAATGCCTCTAGTGGTACAGGATTCCGTTCAGCATTAGCTTCACCATTAACAGTAATGGCCAGTTGACCGGTCGAAGTCTCAGGCAAAGACGTTTTGCCTGGAATTCTCCAGATACTTGGTGTTCCCCTGCCAACTTCCTTCTTACCCAAAGAACTGCTACCAGGTAAATCACCATCTAGAGGAAAGCGTTGCAGAAACTGAGTACGATTCATCTCTAATCTAGCTCTACTACTTGGTCTACCAACTATAGCCATGCTCGATCCCTCACAAGTTTTAACAGTCAACTCCTCAACAACATCACCCACATCATTCGTATTCAGCCGGCTAGAACATGGTGCGTTTTCTACTCGGTCCTCACCACCATTCTTACCATCTAAAAACTCTGCTATGACACCATAGGAACAATCAGGAGAAGCCTCATCTCTTTCAACCTGAACTTCTTTGATTTCCAGAATTTCGCAGGTCTCCGGTTTAAAAGATTGGTCAACATTCTTGAATTGGAGGTGAGCAACATCAGCTTCATCAATCCTACTCACATCCCCTACTGAACCTTCATCCATCATTCCCTGTATCACTCAAAAACACAATAAAAAAATTCAACCACTAAGATCATTCCAAGGTATTAGTTACACCACCACTACTAAAAAGCCATTGATTGATTTGACAAAGAACATAATACTAAACCCCTTCAGCGTAGCTTCAAAACAAAGCCAATAAAGCAAAATCAACCGGAACAAAAACAGATCAGCTATATAATTCAGAAATCGTCTAGGTCTTAATCCGGAAACAAAAAAAAACAATCCCACTTCTAATTAAAAAAAAACGAATTCGTAAGAACCAATTCCACAAACATATAAGGACTATTTCATCACCCCAAATTAGGCAAAATAAGGGTGAAAACCTTCTAAATCCATCCGTAATTGATATTTTCCAAAAAAGAAAGAAAAAAAAAATAAAGTTTCTATTCTACCTGAGAGGAGATGATTAAGAAGAAGAACACGAGCCGTGAAAAACGAATCGCGGGAGGAAGCCAATCATTGACGAAATCTATCTAGCAATGAAAAAGAAGAACAAAGATCCACCGACGTAATAATCAATCGAAGGAGGAAAGAGGAAGAAGATAAGTAAACAAAGGCGGTGCGGTTGGAGAGAGCGAAGAAGCGAGCAGAAGAAATCTGAAAACAAAACGACGATTCTTTGAGTTTAAAAAAAAAAATAAAAAAACGCCGATTCCGATAAAAGAAAGTTTTCTAAGGCAGAAAATAAATTCTGACTGTTTTTAAGTAAGCGACAGAGCATACGAACACGATATTAGATAGAGAGAGATGATAATATAAACTCTAGGAACAAAAAACAATTATCCACATTGGTCCTTCAGTTTGTCAATGTTTACATAAATATACCAATACTTTGAGATTTAAACCTGTGGTATCTGTATTTTTATAAGAAATTTACTACTATTTACATTTCGAATTCTTTTGCAAGAGATTGTTTTTCAACAATTTAATTTTCACATGTGAGTATAGTTTTTAAAACGCATAATTTCTATTTAATGAGATGTAATAACTTCATAATCGATTATTTTCTCATCAATTTATTGCCACATTTATGTAATTTTCGAATCTAATTTTATCCTTTTATCTTTAGCAATTAAAAAATGGGATCGTTTAAAATTGTAACCTAGTCACCAGTAGCCTTGTTTAAAAGCAGGTGCACAAGAAGAAGAACACAACATATCAGCCAGAAGTACCAAACTCACCAATGCACATCTTCCACAACCTTAATGTGCCAAACCTCATAAATGGATGCTTTATGCATCCGATGATACTAAATGTCCTAGATGACAATGGCTTTCATGTATTCTGTAGCAAAACTTAACAATGTGGAAAGAAGATACCTTATACAATGCTATTTAATGGCATCTTTAAGGATTCAAATGTCAATGCACTTTGAGGTATGGTGTATAAGTATAACAGTTGTAAGATAGAAACTGTTATCTGTTATTATTGCTCACGAAGTTTAGACTTGTTCAGTTGTTTGTTATAGTTTCTCAATAGAGAGATCTTGATATAAACTCCTAGACAAAACAAAAGCATTAAGATGTCTATATATGTAAGAAGATTTCCATAACTAATATAGCTTAACTTAATGAGTGCAGCTTCTAAATTCACTTCTTCTCTGGCTCTTAGTTCTCTGCATCTGAAATGTTCTAAGACTTGTTGGAACTGCTCCCAGGACCTTTAGGGATTGCCCACTCGGGCCAGTTACGCGGCAGCTTAACCACAACTTCATAGCCGTCAGAAGATGATGTTGATGACGAAGACGAGGATGAAGGAGAACTCGGCGGTGGGTTATTATTAGTTCTCGGGGTGGAGGTTTCTCCCAATGCTCGGTTCTCTTTTGGTGAGTTTTCTCTGTTCCTGCATTGTTCTTCTTGGTTATTGCCCATAGACTCATGAGAGCTTATGTTACTCTCTCTTGGAGTTGGAGGTTTATCATGTTCAGCAGCATCGTTTTCGTCATTGATCATCATCGCATCTACACACAAAGAGAGACATAAACAAAAAGGTCAACACTTTATTACTCAAGATCAAGATTTTGCAAATCTTTAACTTACTGGACACATAAATGCCTATGTATTACCTGTTCCAGCGTTGTTTGCATTATGATTCACCTCATTCTCGCCTTGACCAGCAACATTATGATTCACCTCATTCTCGCCTTGACCAGCAACATTATGATTCACCTCATTCTCGCCTTGACCAGCAACATTATCAGTCTCACCAATCTCTGACACAACAGCACTCTGAGTAACCGAAGCTGCTACCACTTCCGCATCATAGAGCGATTCCAAGTGTTTACATTCCTCTTCAACAGCAACAATCTTCTCAGCTAACTCCACATACTTCTTCTCCAATTCAACCAACTCTTGTTCCTCTTTACTTTTAGCCAACAAAAGCTCCTGGTTCTTCGTCATCAGTTCATTAACCATAGCATCTTTCTCAACCTCCATAGTCTTCTTCATCTCCTCAAACGTCTTCTTAACTTTCTCCTTCTCAATTCTCTCTTTCACACATTCATCAAACAAGCGTCTGTTACTCTCCTCAAGCTCCTTAGCTTTCTTCTGAAGATGCAACTTAACAGCCTCATAAGTCTCCTCAGCGAGCTTAATCCTTTCCTGAAGACATTCGTAGTCTTTCACCAAAGTCTCGTGATTCTCCTTCAAGATCTCATGCTCCACCGTTATCGATTTCTCTAGACCAAACATGCTTTCTGTTCTTCTCTGAAATCGTCCGAAAACAAAATCCTGAAACAACAACATCAAAAAGCTTAATCCAAACTCAAACATAACCAAAAAAAATCTACAAAAACCCCTAAAACCCCCAAAGTTCTGTTTTTTTTTAGGCTAAAAATCCAATCTTTACCGATCATCAACAAAATAATATGAAGACGAGAGCTTTAAACCGACGATGCTTAAAGCACAAACCAGTTCTGAGCTGGGAGCTCAGATTGTGGAAAAACCAAATGGGTCTCGGAGGATTCAGAGAGTAAACACGAAGAGAGTATGGTTAAACCCAAGATTATCTAAAGCAAAAAAGTCAGGTTCTTTGAAGCATACAAGAATGTATATACACAAAGAAACAGATAAAAAAGGGATTTTCCTAGAGAAATACTTACGGAAACTTGAAGAGAAACCTAACGATGGAAGAAGGGAGAAGAAGAGAAGCCCCCTACCTAAAACGTTGATCCCCTGTAAATGAAGATGATGAGATAATGTTTGTAATTAATTAATATTATTCAAATTAATTCTTTAATTCTTATGGTAACTTTTTTTTTTGGGGCAAAATGGTAACTTTTAATATCTTTTGTGCTGTTTTTAGCTGCCTTGTCTATACAGGGATGAAATCTACCGTATCCGTCGAGAACTTTCCATCTTATAATCATTTTTTTTTTAATAGTTAGTATCAGTTTGTGAATATTTATTTTAATTTAACGGATAGAGATTATTTAAGTGAGAGAGCTACCCGTAAATTTTTTTTGTGGATATTTTAATTTTTTAAAGAATTGATAAAAAAATTACCCAAATTTTCTTTATAACTTTTTTTTATGAACTTGAACTTTTTTTTTTGTCAACCATTGGACTTTATAAATATCAATTTCAAAGTGGACCTTTACTAACTATACAAATTTGTCAATCATGTCATATGTTACCTAAAATTTTCATGATATGATTGTATTTTATGGAAATTAGTTTGACTAATGGGTTTTTAATACAAAATTATTTGTTTCAGTCGTACCCTCTTTATTTTTTAAATAATGTTCCAAAACTTTTAGAAATATCTGTTCTGAATTGGACATTTATCCAACCTGAAATCACTTTTATCCAAATTGGTGAGAATATGTGAACTGAATTAAATTACACTAATTTTTCAATCATGCCATGTTAAATTACACTGAATTATTCAAAAATACATGTTTCTGTCCATCTTTAATTTTTTTATTAAATACTGAAGTTTAGAAATATCCATTTCGAAGAGGATTTTTACATGACCCAAATCATCTTTATCCAAATTGGTAAGTTTGAGAAAAATTGGTGAGTATACCTTTAACTACACAAATTTTCCAATCATAATATGTTACCCATAATTTTTTCAATCAAAGTTTTTATTTTTATTTTTTGATAAAATCAAAATTAGTTTAAATAATAGTTTTCATCATCCAAATTATTTGTTTTAAATTGATATACAGATTAACGACATGAAGAAATAAGAGATTTTATTTGAATCAATTTCCTCCCACTAGACTCCCACGAAAAAATCATGTTTACAATTATAGTTTTAATTATTATTATCTCTATTAATCCATATTTTAGGGAAAATTATTTTGAAAAGATGTACTCCCTCTTTCCAAATTATAAGAGATTTTCAGATTTCTATGCATTATTTATGTTTATTTTGTATGTTATGACCATTTATATTATATAGTCTTTTTTTTCACTAAATTGATTTATATTAAAAAGATATAGTTTCAAGGATTTACAATACTGAAACCTTGACATAACACAAAAAACATAACCAAAAAGGAGCAGAAGCAATTAATATAGCCGTCCAAAAAGAACCCGCTCAAGCAGCATTTGCTTTTTCTGAATCAAACAACTGAGCAAGCCAAGAAGGGAAATCCATAGCTACGTATGATTGACGGCGATCCTCTCTCGTGACACTTTTTGCTATCAAGTGTGCAGCGAGGTTTGAGCTCCTGTCTTCCAAAAAGAATTTTCAATCCAAAGGGTTTCTCAACAGAGCTGAAATTTGCTTTACCTGGAACTTGAAGGAAGGCCAAGCAGGGGGTCTAGTAATCGCTCCTATAAGGTCACTGTCCTCCGAAGCAAATATGATGTTCGAGAAATTATGACTTCTCATACTATTTATAGCCCATAACCAGCATTGTAGGGTAGCATCCATCTTACCGCAAACTGAGGCAAAGGATCTTCTACTATGCAAAATGGTATCTCCTTTCTCATTTCTGAGAACCCAGGCAGCTCCAGCAATTTTTGAAGCTTTGTCCCAAGATGATCCTACATTACATTTGATCCAACCATCGGGAGGGGGAGACCAGCGCTTTTTAACAAACTGACTAGTAGTTCTTGAATTCACTATATCGATTTCTGCCAGGGAGTGCGCATGGAACCATTGTGAAACATTGTCACTTATCTTAGCGATAGTTGCAGAAGCACAGAACCATCTCCCCTCAATAGAGAACAGATTCCTGTTTTTCCAGAGTTGCCACAATATCCAGGGGAAAGCTTTCCTTATCTCCAGTGGGACATTTATGTTTGAGCTTGTAAGCAGAAGGTAGTAGACATTTTCAAACACCGATACCGGATCAAACCCGTTTACTGGAGATGGAAAGTTAAAGAGAGCCCACACCTGTTTTACAATGGTGCAGAAGAACAGTACGTGGTTAACTGATTCCCCTTCCATTCCACATCTCTGACATCTTGAGTCCACTTTTAAGCCTCTTTCCAGCATTTTATCTACCACTGGTACTGTTCCACTAACTGCTTTCCACATAAATTTTTTGATCTTTGTAGCAGTGTTGCATTTCCAGATCTTCTCTTTAATGGAGAGGATGGAGGGTTGCATCATGACCTCTCTTAGTAGATCAATCTTCTCTCTTTGGTATTCCGACCAGTAACCTGATTTGACCGAATAAGCTCCACTCTTTGTATGCTCCCAGATCCAATAGTCCTCAGAAGACATGACTGGTTTGATTTTGAGTATATGCTCGACATCCCTTGGGAAGAAGTGGTACTGGAGTTTAGACAAATCCTAAGTCTGAGTAGTTGGGTCCAACAGGTCTTTAACCAGCAGGTCGAGATCAAAAATGACATTTTTCATAAGTGGAGCTCTCATCACACCATCTAACAGCCACCTAGTGGTCCAGACCGAAATTTTTGCTCCATTCCCAACCATTTGTCGAAGCCCTCTTTTCAAAAGATTCCTCCCATGTAGAATACTTCTCCACGCAAAAGAAGGTCTATCCCCCAAAACAGCATTGAGGAAATCAGTGTCTGGGAAGTATCTACTTTTGATAAACTTGGCAAACAAGCAGTCTTCATCTTGCAAGATCCTCCAAGCCTGTTTAGCAAGAAGAGCCTGATTGAAGATTTGGATATCCTTGAAGCCTAGCCCTCCTAAATGTTTAGGGATACAGAGCTTTTTCCACCCAATCCAGTGCATCTTTCTTTTATCTTCTGTAGAATTCCACCAAAATGCGGACATTGCTGATGTTAGGTTCTCACACGTTTTCTTGGGGAGCTTAAAGCATGACATTGCATAGACCGGCATAGTCATTGCCACTGACTTGAGGAGAATCTCTTTTCCACCTTGGAATAATGTCCTAGCAAACCAACCTGACATTCTTGATTTTAATCTCTCCGTGATGTAGCTTAGCATTTCCACCTTGATTATATAGTCTTTTTTTAGTTCAAATGTTTAAAATAAATGTTTAATAGTAATATTTTCTATATAAAAATAACAAAATATTACTCCCTCTGTTTCATATTAAGTGTCGTTTAAGATTTTATCATACATAATAAGAAAATCATTAAATTTTTTATTTTACCCTTTTATTAATATTTTATACAATTTTTCTATTGGTCAATACAATAAATTAGTATGAATAAAACTGAAAATTTTACCAAACATCTACATAGAAAATAGAAAATGATATTTATTTTGAAACAAATAGTAAATCTAAAATGATACTTAATAAGTATTAAACAGAAGGAGTAATAGTTTCTTTAACATTGTGTTTTTAGTTAGAAAACTTAATAAAATTGGATAAAATGAGTACTTTTAAAAAGTTATCTATAGTTTATTGATGATAAATTGTAAATTTTAAAAAGGAGAAATTATTTTTTATTGGTAATGCATTTATAATCAAAATTGTGTTAGGTGTTAAAAAGGTAATGCATTTATAATCAAAATTTAATATACTACTTTTTTAATATGTATGAAAGCTTTAAAAAATGAATTAACTAAGAAGAGAGAGAGAGTAGCACACCATCAACACCACAAAACATTAATTAAGAAGCTTTAAATTCACATTAATCATTTTTGGAATTTGTTAATTCATTAAATTATTGCTTTATTAAACCACGTAGTCAACATTCCAAATTCCTTTGCTGACCAAAAAAAACCGTAATATCATCATACATCATCTCTCTAATTCTTCAAAAAATCCCAAAACGAGATTGAAGAAGAAGATGAAGCTAAAATGGGAATCAATCTCTAACGTTCAGCAAAACACATTTCTCATAAAACTCGTCTCTGCTACTCTCATCACTTGTCTCGCTTTTCGTTTCTTCGTCCTCCAATTCGGCCAATTTCACCCAGTTCATGTGTCGGTGAACAGAGACTCCGATCCTCAGATTTCTCCGCCGTCGGTTTTCTTATCGGATAACGAGGATCAGATTCCTGGAGGTAACATTAGATTCTAGCACAATCAAAACTACGATTTTCGCTGTGTTTTTTTTTTTTTTGCTAATCATGTATCTATGGAAACTTCTGAGATCTAGGGATTTTAATGTTTACAGTTTTGGGGATATGATCGTTTGTAATCTGTAGTGTCTCTAATTCATGAGCCTTTAATCAAAGATTATCATCTGTATTTTTTGTTTATAGTGTTTAGTTACTTATCAAGAGCAGCTGTGTTCTTACTTACTATACTAAGTGAAACCTTTAGGTTTAGGTGGTGCTAAGATATATATATATATATATGCTTTGTTGTTATCAGATATTGAGGTGGAGAAGTGTGATTTATTCAATGGGAAATGGATTAGGGATCCTCTGGGACCAATTTATACCAATGGGTCATGTGGTATCGCTGTAGACAGTCACCAGAATTGCATCACCAATGGTCGGCCTGACTCTGGTTATCTCTACTGGAAATGGAAGCCTAACGACTGCTCTTTGCCACGTTTCGATCCTCGGAGATTTCTTCTGCTTATGAGGAATAAATCTTGGGCTATCATCGGTGACTCCATTGCTCGTAATCACGTCGAGTCTTTGCTTTGTCTGTTATCTACAGTAAGGTTTTTTTTAATTGTTGCTTGTTATCTATTTGCAGACTTTAAAAAAAGTAAAGATTTGTAATTGAAGAGTGTTGTTGGTCTTTTTCTATGTTTCAGGTTGAAAAGCCTGTAGAAGTGTATCACGATGAGAACTATAGATCAAAGCGTTGGAATTTCCCTTTTTACAACCTCACCGTATCCAACATTTGGTCACCTTTTCTTGTGCAAGCTGCCATCTTCGAAGACTCAAACGGTGTTTCATTAGCTGCAGTCCAGCTTCACCTTGACAAACTCGACAATACATGGACTGATCTATTACCGAGCCTTGACTATGCCATCATCTCTTCCGGGGAGTGGTTCTTGAAAACCGCAGTCTACCATGAGAATGCGAATCTCGTTGGGTGTCATGGCTGCCCGGAAAGTTCAAACATGACGGATTTAGGATTTGACTATGCTTACAATACATCGTTGCGCCATGTTATGGACTTCATAGCAAAATCTAACACTAAAGGCGTGGTCTTCTTCCGCACTTCGATACCCGATCACTTTGAAAATGGGGAGTGGCATAACGGAGGGACATGTAAGAAAACAGAACCAGTGAGCGAGGATGAGGTCGAGATGAAGGTCTTGAACAAGATACTGAGAGATGTGGAGATCAATCAATTCGAGAGAGTGGTTAAGGAGATGGGTCAGGAGAGTGGGAAACTAAAGCTTCTGGATTTTGCAGGAATGTTGCTGACTCGACCCGATGGGCATCCAGGTCCATACCGAGAGTTCAGGCCGTTTGATAAGGACAAGAACGCAAAGGTACAGAACGATTGTCTACACTGGTGCTTGCCTGGTCCCATTGATCACTTGAGCGATGTCATATTGGAGATCATACTGGATGGTCGAACCGGGAAATAACCGAAATGATTGTATCTTTAGTCAATGCCTGAATTGGTATAGGTCATGTAAATTGGTAAAGCTGAAGAGATTTGGTTCACAGCTAAAGTTTCCCATGAACCGGTTCGGTTCACCAAAGCAATTCTTATAGATAAATTTTATGTAAATCAGTTCGAAATTCCATTAAATTGTCTATTTTTTCTGGATTTGGTTTGTTTACTTGAAAATTCGAATGGTCTCAACTCTCAAATTCAATTAACAAAAAAAAAACGTTTAAAAACGGTATAATCTTCAGATAAATTGTGATCTAAACCGGGTTAGTGAGTTGGTGTGGTTTAGAAATTGAAACGGTTAAAATCTTTTTAAAAAACAAAAAAAAAAAATAGAAAACTAAAAAAATATCTTCATATCCACAAAAGGAACAGTTTTGAATTTCAAAAGTATTTGACCGTTCAGCCTTCTTCTTCTTTCTATATAAAACCCAGAGGCTCTACTAAACTAAATCGCTAACCCTAAATCTCAAAAATCTCAATTTCTCTCTAACCTCTTTTTACACAAACGCTCTCGTTCAATCTCTCTGTTTGCGATGGCGACAGTTTCAGATCCAGCTCCGGCGAAGAAATCGAGAAACAGCAGAAAGGCGTTGAAGGAGAAGAATGAGATCGTCCAGTCACCGTCGTTGTCGTCACCGGTCTCAGCAGCAGCCAAGGGGAAAGAAGCGAAATCGTTTGAGAAAGATCTGATGGTGATGCAAGCGATGTTGGAGAAGATGAAGATCGAGAAGGAGAAAACTGAGGATCTGCTGAAGGAGAAGGACGAGATCCTGAGGAAGAAGGAAGAGGAACTTGAGACTAAGGACGTTGAGCAGGAGAAACTTAAGACGGAGCTGAAGAAGTTGCAGAAGATGAAGGAGTTTAAACCTAACATGGTACGAATTCTAGATCTAGCTGTGGTTCAATGCTCTTTGACTCTTCGTGATAAATTCAGTAAAATCTGGTAAATTCGTATCTGTTATGGAGCTAATTGATGGTTGAATTGCTTGATAGAAGTTTTAGTTTAGATCTGGTATTGATGTTAGATCTGGAAATTGGTTCTTTGAATCCTCCGTTACAGCTCTGTGGTTTGATGAAGCTGTTTGAGATTTGATTGATTTCTTCTACGCTTGTGTTTAAGATATAGATGTCAATTTGAATGTTCAATGACGTGATACTGGTTGTTTTGGTGATTGATTTGGGGAATGTTTATGTTGTGCTTCCACAGACGTTCGCGTTCAGTCAAACTTTGGCACAAACTGAAGAGGAGAAGAAGGGAAAGAAGAAGAAGGATAATGCTGAAATTAAAAGACCATCGACACCGTACATTTTGTGGTGTAAGGAGAACTGGAACGAAGTCAAGAAGGACAATCCAGATGCTGATTTCAAGGAGACATCGAACATTCTGGGTGCTAAGTGGAAGACTCTGAGTGCAGAAGAGAAGAAGCCTTATAAGGAGAAGTACCAAGCGGATAAGGAAGCTTACCTTCAGGTTACTGCTAAGGAGAAGCGGGAAAAAGAAGCTATGAAGCTTCTTGATGATGAGCAGAAGCAGAAAACTGCAATGGAACTGCTTGATCAGTATCTCCATTTTGTTCAGGAAGCTGAACAGGACAACAAGAAAAAGGCCAAGTAATGATACTGATCTCACTATTTCACTCAACATATGATTCATATGGATTATATTAGTAAGAAAACTGACTGCATTTTCTCGTTTTGCAGGAAGATTAAGGATCCTCTGAAGCCAAAACATCCCGTATCTGCTTACCTGATCTATGCAAACGAGAGAAGAGCTGCTTTAAAAGGAGATAACAAAAGCGTTGTGGAGGTAAAAGTCAAGAATTAGGAGTTGTCTTTTCTCAATTGTCATTTGAAACTGTTGAAGCTTAAGTTGTGTGGATGAATGATGATTATAGATCGCTAAGATGACTGGAGAAGAGTGGAAGAGTTTGTCAGAAGAACAAAAGACTCCCTACGATCAGGTATAGACGTATAGTTCATCATAGACATAGTTGTGTTAAGAAGTGAAGTTAATAAAGGGATGGTTCTAACGTATGTGTGCATATTCTGGAACTTTTGTAACAGATGGCAAAGAAGAACAAGGAGATATATCTTCAAGAAATGGAAGGATATAAAAGAACAAAGGAAGAAGAAGCCATGAGCCAGAAGAAAGAAGAAGATGAACTCATGAAGCTCCATAAACAAGAAGCTCTCCAACTTCTCAAGAAGAAGGAGAAAACCGAGAATATCATAAAGGTTAGTTAACTTAACTCACAATGCATTTAGTTATCCTGGGCTCAAGCCACTCACTAACAGAGCATATGTATCTTGCAGAAAACAAAAGAAATGACCAAGACCAAGAAGAAGAACGAGGATGCTGATCCAAACAAACCAAAAAAGCCTGCTTCTTCATACTTACTCTTTTGGTATACTCAAAACCCTGAATCCACAAAACAATCAGATCCAATCTCAAATCTTTTCTTACTGGTTTTTGTAAACATTGTTGTTTTTACAGCAAAGATGCAAGGAAGAGTGTGGCAGAAGAGCATCCTGGGATCAACAACTCAACTTTGACTGCCCACATTTCATTGAAATGGAAGGTATTATCATTTATAAAATCCCAATCTGAGTATGGACTTTATAATCATTAACCCTGAAACTGATTGGGAAATGTATCTTGTTTTATAGGAACTTGGTGAAGAGGAGAAACAAGTTTATAATCAAAAAGCTACTGAGTTAATGGAAGCTTACAAGAAAGAAGTGGAAGAGTACAATAAGACCAAGACTGTCTCGTAGAGGAAAAAAAACTAACTCAGCAGTAGAAGAAAAAAAATGAGAATGTTCAAGTTTGCTCACATTGAACATCTCTCTAGTCTCTATTATGCAAAAACAACTCTGCTTTTTAAGATTTCAATTAAGGTGTGAAACTAGTTTTATTTTCTTTGGTTACTCACTATATAAATAAATAGTTAATCTCAAGAATAATGATAATCAAATACCTAATGAAAGTAATAATAAAGTAATTAAATCGAATCGTGTAAAAACGTGGGGAAGCCTGTGGTGTCAATCTCAGCCGTTGGATCAAAATGAAAATCAACGTCGAAGATTGGAGAACTTCCTGTGGAGGTATTAGTGGAGATCAGTCCGGTGAAATCCGACGGACCAGAGCTACCGACGTGGCAAAACGTTGCTCCACCGCCGTGGATGGAGTCGTAAGAGTAAAACGGCGGCGGCGTAAAGGGGAACGAGAAACCGTGGCCTTCGAGTCCGTCGGTACGTACGGTGAGATTGGTCCTGAGATTGTCGAGGAGGTTGTTTTGGTAATTTACGACTTCTTCTATGTGGTTTTGGTTTGGTTTGGTTTCGGCTCGTTTATGTGGAGGTGGGTTCCCCTGTTGTGAGCAAGTGTGTGTTCCTCTGTATGTTACTTCGAAGATCGTTGGATCACCGTCCGATCTTTGGACTTGTTTTGTAGCCCAACAGCACTGTGTGTTACGAAATGTGCATCTGTAATAACTCCTGCAATAACAAACAAAAAAAAACAACAATTACTCGATTAATTTCATAAATATCATCTTTATGAAATTAAGAACAAATTAGTATGATGATAATTAATTACCTTGGATATTTGGCGCCCAAAATATCTTTTTGGCCATATTTTCTCCAGCTATAAACATCATCATGAGGTCCTTCTAAGCCTCTCTCTGGACTAATCCTCACTTGCTCTGTCCACTTTGGCAACATCTTCCTGCACAATTTTAAGATCACTAATCAAAAACTCTATAATTTTGTTTTCCACATTATTAAAAGTGCTACAAATGATCTCTTCCTTAGTTACAACTCTCAACATTTTTTTTTACCTCTTTTTGCAACTGTAATCTTTGCATCCCACATCGAAGAACTCTTCGCCTTTCGGACTTTCGTTAATCGACGCTGGAGATTCCGGAACCTTACCGGAGTTAACTACCGGACCCACCACCCTCTCGGTAGTTGGATTGTGTGATCCGTTCAGCATCATAATAGCGTTCTCGTAGGAAGAAACTACCTTTTGTAAGAGAGTCTCCTTCATCTCGTACGTCAAACATGAAGAAGAAGAGGATGACGATGGCGCCGGGGAAGCCTGGAGTTGCTTTGCAGCTCTTAGTCCATGAATAAGCTCGTTTAGCAAATTCCTCTGTTCCCAATTCATCATTTCCATGTTAGTAGTTACCTCACCAAAAGAGTAGTTCCGTCACTTTTAGTGTCCCGGTGATCCGAAGGAATAGTAAGGTTTAGGACATAAGATTTAAAACATATGATTGATGAAGTTTTTTTTTTTGGTATTTGATGATGAGAATGTTTTGGTTGTGGAGGGATGGTTTTTAAAACAAAGCGTGTTCTTTTGGAATTTAAGGGGTTTTAAAAAAGTTTGATGTGAGTGAACTTGTGTTTGAAAATTTGACCAAGTGATCAAAACTATTATATAAAAGATTCAAAGTTGAGAAAAGTCTTTGGTCCTCAATTTTATTAAGAAATCTATAGTTCCAGAGTGTATATAAGTGGTGGTGTTTACTGAAGGGTAATGCTGACCAATTCAAATTTGGATTTATTTTAGTTTAACTAAGTTGATTAGTTTATTTAAAAGTGATTTTACTTAATAATCATATAAAAATAAAAATAACTGTACCTCTCAGTGTCAAACTATAGCTTTGGGGATGTAGTTAAGGTCTCTTTTTCAATATTTTATTTGCAAAACGTATATTTTACGGGGGTGTATTCAACTTGACATTTTAAGTGATTTGTGTGAAATTTACAAATTCTATGTTATTCAATCATGGATTTTAAAAAGTCTATTAAAATATACTGTTATTGAACTGATGATTTAAAAATCTACTTTAAAATCCATTAAAATCTCTTGTTATTGAACAGATGATTTAAAAATCTACTTTAAAATTCACTGTTATTCAAAACAGTTTTGTGGATTAGGATTTTAATAATTTTTAGGATTCTGGAGGATTTGTTTAGTTAAAAATACAGAAATCCAAATCTCATAGTTTTAGGTGGGATTTGAAAGAATTTTACAGAAAATCATATAAACTTCCCTAAAATCTATCAAAGTTATAAATTTCCCAAATCCCATCAAATTCTCCAAAATCATGGTTTGAATACATACCCCTACATGTTTTCTATTTGTGTAGCATAACCTTTTGGTTTTTTTCCTTTTGACAACAACAGTTTTTTTTTTGGTATTATATTTCTTTTGTGTGTGTGCAACTTCTTCATATATTCTACTGAATTAAATATGAAGTAATAGCACAAACTATTATTATACCAAATCTCAGTTATACAATATATAGCCTTATCTTATTTCTTTTCGTATTTTCTAAAAAAGCTGATTAACTAATTCAAAATAAGTTCATTGGTATTTCACTATTTTGACACTCTGAATTCAAACATTTAAGGGATGTAGAGGAAATTCCATAATATTTGTTTATTACATCCTTATAACATTTATAATTTGTGTTTTAAAAAAAAAACATTTATAATTTAATTAATAATAGAAAGATCGTAGAAAAAGGTTTCTGCTGACCAAGTCCATCGTCAAAGTGCAATCTCAAATTAAAAGAAAGTTCCATCGTAAATTCCATATCTCATGATTGATACGTATAACTTTATTGTCATCAACTGGATTTTGTTTTAATTCATTTGAAAGATTATTTTTTATTCATAAAGTATCGAATATATTCGTTTCCGTAAAAACTAAGTCCATCTACGCGATGTGTAAAGTTTAATACACTGTGGCTTTGTGATTGTCTACTTAGTACTTACTTAAACTATACAAGTAAATATTTAGAGTCAAAGTCAATTTATTAGAGTTAACATATGTCTCTAATCAACTAGTCTGTAATATTATTGTTTCTAGTGATCAAAGTACTACATTAGGTACCACAAACTTACATTTTAATTCCACACACACAAAAAGGTTACATCTACTTTGTAACGATCGATATTCATAAAATTTGGAGTTTAAGATAAATAATATGATTTGATATTGTTATAATATCCATATCGATTATTCTTTCAACAAGTTAGAGTTTGAGCCTTTGAGGATCGTTGTTATTTTGGATAAATAATTCGATTCTAATTTTTCTCTTTGAAGACGATCCACAAATTTTTAGGTAAGATTGGCAATCAAAATCACATAATCAGGTCAAACCCAAAGTTGAAACTAATCACTTGAGGTGTTTCCATGTTTGTTATTGTTGTTGAAGGTGTTTTATGTTCTCTATCCAAAATTCCAAATGCTAGAAAAGACAAACGTAAAATTTTATTTATTTTCTACATAAGTGACTATTAGTAATATAAGATTAGATGCAGATGTCATCACTCATCCACAACATGAATAAACTAGTATAAGTAACATAAGCTTAATATAATTTGCCAATGATTGATTTGAACCTAAGCAAATTTTTCTAAGGGAAAACATAAATTAGAAAATTTGAGTCAAGGGATTTGACCGGAGACTTTTTCAACCTCACTCCGCGTGGATCTGGCCTTTTCAGTTTTTATTCACTTATTTTATGATGTCACAAGTTGCCGTCATCTTTTAAAATAATAAACTCATATTTTTTGTCTTCTGCAAATTAACTACTCATTACAAAAAAAAAAAATGGAGTAAAAAAAGAAGAAGAATTTTTTGTTTTTTCAGAAATAAAGATTTGTCCTCAACTAACGAAAAAGAAAACTACAAATTGTTTGACAAAAGAAAAAAAAAAAAAAAAAACTACAAATCAAAACCCATTTAAACTTTTCAAGCAACACATATATTTTAGTGCTAGTATAAATAAAACAATATAAAATTTACTTGATCGAATAAGGTTATAAACATTTAGGCAGACCAATAGCCGACTGACACTACATTGGATCATATTTTTCTAACCACCAATTTCCAGAAACTCAATCCTCATCAGCAGCGAATCTGGAATAAAATTTTCTTATATGCAAAAGTTGATAAATACTAATAAATTAAATTCTTATATAATAAGAAAATAAAATTAGTTTAAAATAAATGAAAATAAAAACATATATCTTTTTTTGATAAGATTATGTATTTAAATTTTGATCATAAAAGCAAGAGAACTATAAAAAGTTAAATAATAAGTATTATGCAAATACGATGCAAAACTTATGCAAAAATTATGAAAATATTATACAAAAGAGTATAGTTACTTTGCATTAAAAATACAATACAATTGGCATAAATTTGTTGATCCAAATTTTAGGATAGCATACAAGTTTGAAGAAAATAATAAAGTTTTATTTAAAAGTATTGTGTATGAGGCTACAAAATATGGAACAAATATATTTAAAATAATATAGTTTTTCAAATATGAGATAGTATTAGTTTTCTTTTTTTCTTTGAGAATCATATTATTAATTTTTAAATTAGTTTTTATTTTTAATAAGATATAAATATGATATAATGCACATATTATTTTGACATGAAAATTATAAATTTCTCCTTTACGATTGAGTGTACAATTACAAATTTATTATGATATAATATGTAGTTAAATTGTATTGTAAGTAGAGTGTGTCAACTCTAAACCCGGTTTGGAATATTAAAATTTAAATATATTTATTTATAAAAAGTTCAAATAAATATAAAATTAACATTTGGAATACTATTCAAACTTTTTTATATATTTTTGATACTTGCGTAAAATATATTTTCCAATTTTGAATACTATTTAGTTTTTTTAGAATGAAATTTTTGAAATAATAAATAATTTTTTAGAATGAATGGCAAATAAATAATAATAATATGTTTAAATAATGAAATCTTTAGAATATTTATAATTTTTATTACTAATTATTGTTTTGTTATGTCGCTATAATTAAAAAGTAATAATATTATAACAAACTTCTACAATTTTTTACTTTTGTTACCAGTCGAACTCTTATAAATATTTCAAGTCACGACTGGTACATGTTTTTGTTATAATCCACACTAATCAGACATTTTAAAGTAAAACTATTTACCAATTGGGCCCCTGTAATTTGCAAAAATCCATTTCTTCTCATTTTTATTCAGAAACAAAAAAAAAGCCTAGGGTAATTTGGTAATTTCACGAAAAAGACAACCTAAGGTTCCCGTCGTCCTCTACCTCGGCAAGGTTTTTCCCGTTCACAGGCATTTTTGTTTTCCTATTGTAAACCCTAAAAAATCCTCACCGCAGGGTTTAACGAATCAGAGCACTTCTACATCGTTTTGGTCTTCTTCTTCTTCATCCTCTTTGTGTTGCGTTATCTCCTTCTCAAACTCACTGGTACGCCATTTCCGTCTTTGTATCAAATCCTGCTTTCGCATTTCTCAGCTTAGTCGTGGTTGATTGGTCTAAGTCAAAATTGTTCCATCGCTGTGACGTATAAACCCTAATTGCGAGGAATCACTCCAATTTGCAGATTAACTCAGAAGTCAGAACCATTCCTGCTTGAAGATGAACTCACTCGCCATCAGAGCCTCGAAGCTTCTGAGATCCTCTTCAATATCTCCTCTAGGTAATTTCCCTCTTCAGTGTTTTACTCAGAATTGTGTTTGATTATAATTATCATCTGTTTCTTATTGGGGTTTGCGAATGTAGCAGCAATAAGTACTGAGAGAGGCTCCAAGGCTTGGTTCTCAACTGGTCCTATTGATGAAGGTGTAGAAGAAGATTTTGAAGACTACGTATCAGAAAGACCTGAGCTTCAACCTCATGGAGTTGATCCCCGTAAAGGTTGGGGATTTCGCGGTGTTCATAGGGTAAAAAGATTGAATCTTTGGAACACTTTTACACTGTTAAGCATTAGTAGCTGAAGAATATTGGAATCAAAGTTAGACTTATCTAAGACTTCAATTGTATGTTTCTATAGTAAACGATTGAAAAGGAACGATCTTTTCGTGTATTCTTAATGACTACTTGAGTTATCTTGATTCAACATCATTTCATTTTGTTATCTTCTTTAGAGTGGGGTGATTGTGTTCTTGTGGTTACATATCATTTTTGTTTTTTTTTCTTTGATTCACACAGGCGATCATTTGTGGGAAAGTAGGGCAAGCACCGGTACAGAAGATCTTAAGGAACGGGCGGACAGTAACGATCTTCACAGTAGGAACAGGTGGGATGTTTGATCAGAGGCTTGTAGGAGCTATCAATCAGCCGAAACCAGCTCAGTGGCATAGAATCGCAGTGCACAATGAAGTGCTTGGCTCTTACGCTGTCCAGAAACTCGCTAAAAAGTAAGCTTTGGTACATGTTTAACTATCTTAGTTTAAGAGTTCTGATTTCAGATTAACTAAGTGAGAAGTCCGTTAGTTTGTTTGTTACTTAGAAGATCATCTCTTTCTCTGTTTCTTCTTTATTCGCTTTGATCTATGATGGTATCAGTTACTAAATAGGAGGTGAAAGGTGTAGGTTTTCATCTGAACGTTTTTTTTTTTTTTTCTGGTGCTTTGTTACACAGCTCATCGGTTTATGTGGAAGGTGATATTGAGACTAGAGTGTATAATGATAGTATCAGCAGTGAAGTGAAGAGTATTCCTGAGATTTGCATCCGTCGTGATGGTATGTATGGTTTCATATTGTTGTTGATCCGGACCATCAGTTTGTTGCTGAGTTACGATTCTTTTGTGTTTTTGCAGGGAAGATTCGGCTGATCAAATATGGTGAAAGCATTAGCAAAATCTCTTTCGATGAGCTAAGTAAGTTATATCCTTTTTTCATTCAGCTAATATTCCTAAATAAAGAAGAGATATCTTGCTTCTCTATTTAATCTTTGTTCCACATTTGGCAGAAGAAGGATTGATTTAGTCGGAGGCAAGAATATTTTGGTGGCCGGAGGAGAGCAAACTGAATCAAAGCTTTTCAGAGAAAAATCAACAATACAGTTTGTATTTTTTTGTTCTGTCCATTGTGACTTTGTGAGCACTGAGTTCCTTTTTTATGGATATCAGGGACATTTATGTAGTTTATGGTCAAAAATAAGTAAGTCATGCCATGCATTAGTTTAGTTTTACTGAATCTTCCGGTGTACCAAATCAGTGTAAGTTTATATGGCAGAACAAGGGAAGAGCAAATAAGGAAGCCCACAAAACTTGGGTTTCGATTTTTGAAGTAAGTTGTACATCAATGAGTAATACGCACAGTCGAACACGCTTAAATTAGAGAGACACCAAGTTTTTTTACCGTGGTTTCGTATAATGAAGTTGTCTTGTTAGGTTCTAAATTGTTGCTTGGTAAACGAGTGAAGCAGACGATGATTTTTGTACGCGAATGAACGAAGTTGGATGAAATAGAGTGGTCTTCGCGTTGAATGGTGAAAAGTAGACGAAACCAATTTTAACATGTCTGTTGAAGCTTGTTCGGTCATATCGGCTCCAATACATGGTTTGATATTCAAGCTTGAATTAAATATAGCTATATTTTTCTCCACAAAACCTCAAGCTATAGCTATACAAGCTATGTATTTAATATAGCTATAGCTTGAATTAAATACATGCAATTTATGTAAATTACTAAACCGTTCCTCATGACTCACAATAATATGGAGCGTTTTTTGGATTTTGCCGATAATCATGGAAACGCCGACTATCAGACTCAAGTAGGCCTGGACATTCGGGTACCCGTTCAGGTTCGGTTCGGGTATTTTGGGTTTTCGGGTTTTCGGATTTAGAGGTATATAACCCATTCGGGTATTTCTAGATTTCGGATTCGGATCAGGTTCGGTTCGGATATTTCGGGATCGGATTCGGATTACCCAAAATTCACAAAATTCAAAATTTTAGTATCTAATTTAGTCTAAATTATTCAATAATACACAATTCATCTAAAAATTTAGAGTATTTTTTATCCGAATTTACTAATAAACAGTTTAAAAACTTCAAATTATCGAAAATATCTAAAAATCTGAATATTTTAGACACTTATATTATTAAAATTATAAATATTACTAATATATTACTACCATATATTAATAATATGGATATATTCGGATACCTGTTCGGATTTCGGTTCGGATCGGATTCGGGTTTGGATTTTCGGATTTAGAGATTTAGAATCCATTCGGATATTTTACAATTTCGGATACGGGTTCGGATCGGGTTCGAATCAGATCTTCGGATCCGGGTAATTTGCCCAGGCCTAGACTCAAGCCCTTTAAAACTGGGAAAACATACCCGCATATCAATTAAAAAAACTCTTCACAATTATCACATTGAAAAACATATTGAGGTTATAAAAAGGAAGAAAGATGCTCAGCTACACCAACTATACCATAATACATGACCATACATGCCAAGTTTAGAAATGTATACTCAACTACATGAAGTATATGTATTGCATGGTCACATATACCAACTATATGATGATATATGCTCAACATCACAACAATTTTATTCCGGTACACCGTTCATCGAAATCCGGTGTTGACTAATATAAACCGGCGTTGACCAACAAAAAAACTCAAAAAAAAATATTTAGAAATAAAAATAACAAAATTCTTTAGGAATCATCTAATAAGAAACCAAAATAAGAAATTTAATTGAATTATTTAGGAATCGTCTATGATATTTTATAATTAAAAATATATTTGTATCTAATATAAAGATATATTTTTATGTTTCACTCATTCAGTTTTATAATAGTTATTTTTTTTTTTCAATTTCAAAACTTAATTAAAATTGAAATAAAAATCATTCATAAGATATTAAAACTTAAACTCAAACAAAAAAATCTTGTTGTAGTGAATCAAATAAAAAACCTATTATTTTAACATTATTAATTAATAAACATCAACTTCTTACATAATTTATTTAAATACATATATAATATTATTTAATATTCTCAACAACAAAAATATTTTCTACAATAAAAAATACTTAGAACCAAACCAATACATGTCAAAATCACTAGAATTATTCCAAAAAAGTTATATACTCATGGTAAAATAAAAGTTTTATTATCTGAAAATATTATTAATGATTTTTTATTTCACTTTTATTAAGTTTTGCAAAAAAAAAACTAACTATTATAAGGCTGGATGAATATAATTAACATATACAAAATATAATTTTATAATGAATATAAACATTTTGTTAATTTTTGAACACATTAGATAATTCAATAAAAGAATTTTCTTATTTTTGTTTCTAAAATTAAAAATAAAAAATTTGAATATTTTTGTTGGTCAATATTGGTCAACGCCGGTCAATATTGGTCAACACCGAATTCCGACGAACGGTGTACCGGAGTAAAATGATCGTGATGTTGAGCACATGTCATCATATAGTTGGTATATGTGGTCTTGCTTGGTATATGTGGTCATGCAATACATATACTTCATGTAGTTGAGTATACATTTTTAAAGTTCGCATGTGTGGTCATGTATTGTGGTATAGTTGATGTAGCTGACTATCTTTTTCCCTTAAAAAAATGATAAATACATTTATTTATTGAGTAATTTTCTTAATGATTTTTCTTTATATAAAATATTTGTAGTCATCCTACTATATTAATTGAGAAGTACAAATATGAAACTAACTTTAAAATGTGTAAAAAATAACATTCAATTGCCATTAGAAAAACTTCATTAAGATTAATTAATTAATTAAATAAATATAATTAATTAAAAAATGAAAATTGGGGACACATAAAATAAAATAAATTGTAGAAAAATAAAAATAAAATTTATTAGAATCAAAACTAATTCATACTTAAAAAAATTAACAGTTAAGATTTTAAAAATCTAATCGAATAAATTCTATATAACCACAAATTTTATCAAAAAACTTTTCTAGCACGGGTTAAATTTTTATCGAAAATCTAATCGAATAAAATATAGATCAGTTCCGTTTAATGGCTTAGATTTTAAAAATTAATAAATAAAAAAATAAAAAATATAGATATAATATCTTATCTATTTAAAAAGTTATATTTTTCTTTTAATCACCGTTCTTTAGGAAAATAAAACTAAGTTGAGATTTAAATATATTCAATGCTTGAAGGTGTTTATTACAGACAAGAAAGAGAAGCCACAGAAAAAAAACAATAAATGTTGTTTTCAAAAAAGTTTTTCAGAACCTTCACTAGCTATTTTTAGTTGCTCTTTTTACATGTTAGTTATATATTTTTACTTGCTTCACAACTATAGCAACAATTGTGTTTAATAGACAAAAGTTTAAACAATTTTATTCATTACATGCAAATGTTTTATTGACAGGTTTTCAATAAACATATTTAAAATACCAAAATTTTAATATAATCAAACAAAAATTTTAATCACAAACCATTATAAATAACATAATAACAAAATAAATTACTACAAAATTTCATATAAAAAAGTTCAGCCCGCAGTTTTCCACGGGTTAGAACCTAGTTCATATGTAAATATGTTAACACGTGTGATATGAGACATAGACAATTTACAAAATGACAATTTCATCAAATGTTCTTCTTTCTCCTATCTCTTATCTTCGAAAATCAAACCACGAATCCATAGAAATTGTGATAAATTTATCATTTTAACATTTCAGTGTGATTAACTATCATGTCAACAACATTACATGTCCTTTTTTATATGTTAAATTATTTGGAAAATTATATTAACTACCAGTAACAAAAATATACTTAGTTTTTCAAAAGTTACTAGATTTTAACCCGCGGTACACCGCGGAGTTATATTGATTTTAAAATTTTTTTTAATATAACTTACACCAAAATATTATGTTGGATCAAATATATATTTTTAAAAGTTGATGTTTGTAATTTATTTTCTTTATCTATCTACAAATATTATTTTCGTTTGGAATTTAATTAATTTCAATTCTTTTATTTTGGAATTTAATCAATCGAAATTAGTTATTGTAAAAATAAAAAATATATAAGTGTATTTTGGTTGTATTTTAACAAACCCACAAAAATATATAAGTGTACTAATATTAACCCTAATTCCCATCACATACTTATAATTATTTTTAGTCAAGGTTTGGACCCATGGATACATAAAAATTTCCATAAAATGTTGTTGCTTTTTTAGTATTGTGCATATGTTAAATTGCTAAAATCTGTATTTACACCAATTTAATTTTATTATCACAAAGTTAGTAACATTGTTGATATTACTCATATAGGACTAAATTTGATTTACTTTTTTTTTTTCCACAAATTTGATTTTATTTATATTGTGTAACAGGATATATTTGTCATTGATATCTCTTTTTTTAGTAAAAAAAAACTTTTTTTTTTGTCTGACACATCTATTTTTTTTAGGTTCACCGCAGGATTTGTAAGTTATATGATATATTTATAATTCATATAAAGTTTAAATATTTATAAATCTTATAAATTTTAAATATTTATAATCTGTAAACATTATTATTATATTTTAACCCGCAGTGTAAAATATTTCTTTTTTGGAATTCTCATTTTTTGGAATTTACAGATTTTGTTGGAGTTTATTAATAATTATTAAGATTGCATAATACCAATTCTTATTAAATCAGTTTAATTGTGCATGCCCTATATTGGTGTTGTTAAAAAAATAGTAATATGAAGATTTTATCCATGTTGACATATGAGATTTACTGGAAAAAAAGGATAATAACATTTGGAAGCAAAACATATATATTGCTCTAACAAAAAAATATACTTATAAAGAAGAAAAAAAGAGTGAAATATTTAGCAGTATGAATACTTTTGCATCATCACAAATTGACAATCGATCTTATCATATAAAATGGTTTGAATCTGTTCAGATTAAGAGGTTCTCTACGACACTTCTCTGAGATCTCTTTTTCACAAGAAAAAGAAAAAAAAAACTCTTATTGGAAAACAATGAAGCAGACTGAGGATCACCAAATTTGTTTTGTACTCACGTTGGTATTGGAAGGAAGAGACTGCTGATTGATGTTGTTGGTGGTGCTAACTTGGGATTAAGGACTAATTATTTATAGGCAATTAATTAGGTTTATCTTTTCACCTCTTAACACACAACATATTTAATTGGTTACCACGTAATTAGGGATTAAATATTGCATAATATGTATTTTTAGGGAATATGCCAAGTTTATGTGATTTGATAATTTTCCTAGCCATTAATTTGTTTTTGTATTCAAATTTGTTTATATTTTAAAATTAAATGTGGTGAGTAATTAAGGACATACAAAATCGAATATAGCTGATTTCTAAGCTTTCCATAACTTTATATCTTGAAATCGATTATTGCATAGATATGATATAGATTCTTAGGATGATTGACTGGATTTTTTTGTTTCTAAATATATGAAAAAATAATAAATACCAATGGGATAAGATTGTAAATAGTTCTCAACTTCAAGCCTTATTTGCTAAAGTTGCTGTGAAAATAATAATATAGATACATGTGTGCTTCTTTCCATCAATCAGAGACCGCATATTACGATCCAAAACAGGTCCAGAAACGGGTAAGGAGAGAGAGTTGGAAACCAAGAATTTTTCCAAATCCAAATATTTTGACAAAATATTCAGACTCTTAAACCTTGGGTTAACTGCCCCTTTTTTATTCAAGATTTACAGCCATATGAAGTCCTATTTTAGCTTGTAAAACTTATTATAGTAATACATACCTTTATATAATCGAGCAAGGAAGCTGTGGGGATTTTTCAGAATCCACCAAGTCATTTTTCTAGGAGATATATGTTAAAATCATGTAAGTCTTAAAAAGTTTGTTTGCTATTATTATCTAAAGATTTTTGGTTTGGAGTGGACATGACAACAAATATGTGAATGATAACAAAATCATTTTTAATAAATTGTAGGGATAATTTGGATATCTTTGTGCATCTAAACTCTTCTCTTAATGATTTTTGTAATGTAAAAATGAAATCCGATAATACTCGCTTATATACAATGTTTGAGCAAAAGTAACCGCTTCGTGAGAGTATACGGAAAACAAGAAATCTATGTCGTAAAGTCTCTCTTTATTGATAAAGATGTTGATAACAAGTACAAGAACCAAGCCACAACTAATCAACTATGAACCCTAATCTTGCTCTTAAGTCGGTTGTTGTTGTTTTGCTAAGCCTCTTGTACTTGTTCCTTATTTTCGTGTCCTTCTCACTTTGAGAGATCGTTTATTTATAAGGTTCCTTAACCCTAATTCTTTGTAGGAACCGCCTTCTTCCTTTCCAGTTATTTGTCGGTTGGTTGTCCTCAAAAGTAAAGGATTGGACTTCTTGTATATGTCGGTAGGCCTTTTTGCAGGTTGTTTATGATCCTTTAGAGGTTGTCTAGAACCTTTCATCAAATGAGCCGGTCCTCTTAACAACCGGTTAAATATCATCAGTAACCTTTTAGCTCTTTTAGACAACCGACCACATGGTTTAACAACTGTCACACGTTGATTAGTCAACAAATTATTTTTACCCAACAACTTACCCCGCACTCTTCAACTTCTAATTTAGAATTTGGAGAGTAGTATAGAGTTCAGTAACATTGATTCCTCGTAAAATAAGCATGTATACATCATCTCTCTACCTCAAACCAGTTGTTCGCAAGGTTTTGGTAGTTGTTTTTACACATAGTGGTACAACCACTTAGGAGGTTTTTAGGATCAATGCTAAATGTTTAGGAAATATTTGGAAATGATTATGTAAGGATATAAGAAAGATCTTTATACAAAGGGATAAGCTTTATTATTGAAACACTCAAAGGATTACAAAGACTCTTAAGACTCTTACTCAAACTCACTTACTCAAGTTTGAATGAAACTCTTCATCAAGCCTTGGTATTGATAGTACAAGTATTAGGGAATAGTACATAGAATATTATTTAAGATATTTCTATACGTTATTTTACAATCCTCCATTAATTCAACTCTCTCACAACTATTTAACAACCGATGAAAGTTGTCATTAATAGATATATATCAAAGAATTTGATAACTTCTAAGAGATTGTTTGCAACATGTACAAAACATCTTTTGATAGCAACTCCAATTTTTTCACTTTTTTTTGTATGTCATAAAATAACGGAGGATGTGTAAATAATGGAGTTTGTTTGTAGGTATATTTTTTTGTAGGTTCCTTTTTGTACATGGTCCCCACAATCCCAAGAAAAGTGAACGAGAGTTAATGGGCCACATTTTTTTATCCAAAATGGGCCTTTGGATATACATCCTTCACAACCCTAATATTTAAGATACTATGTAAGGCATTTTTCCAGCAACACCAAAAGATGGTCGCCGCTCTCTTCCAAGAAAGGAATACATAACTCTCAGCTTCGACTTTACTGCAAGTTCTCGTATTCATCTTCTTTCTATTTTTTTATTAATTATTCTTTTGATAATTTTTTACTCATTTGAGTTTTAACCACATGTGGTTTTTATTTCCACCGATGAGCTACTATCGTCGATATAAACAATTTCTTGTTTTTGCAACTTGTAGTTGTGTAGATTTGTTACCAAACTTAGGTCATGACCATTGTTATTTTTGTAGTATTAACGGTTGTTGTTGCTTCTTCTAAATCAACCTCCAAATCTTCCTTTATTCACAACCCCATGTTTTATTCATGTTGTATTTTTTTAGGTGACTTTCTTTTGATACAGTTGCTTACAACCGGCTTCTTTCTTTGGTGAGTACCCAAAGACCTTCCCTTTTTTGCTTGTCACTTTCTATTTAAGAATAAGCAACTAACAGTTTAATTAGACTTAGAGATGGTTGATTCCGAGAATGACTTTTGAGCCGAGTTTCTATTCACAATCATATATGTATGATTCAGTGGTTGAGAATCCATTAGTTGCTTATCGCTACACTTGTCGTATTTCTTCAGCGAATCCTAGCGGGTAGACGTGTCTGTTGTGCCAGTGCGCTGTGTGAGGACAAAGGAGATTAGGGTCAACTTCAGATTCATCAAATCCATTCAATAATGATATTTGCTTTACACTTTGATGGAAGTTCCCCGAGGTGAAAGCATCATTATTCTAGCTTGTCTCAACGTTGCATCATATTTCTTTAGGATAATGAATTCACCGTCCTGTTCTTCTTGGATTGTAGTGATCCTGAACGTGACAAGTAATTTGTAATGCGCCTTTCGTCTAGTAATTTGTAATGCGCCTTTCGACTGGTCAATATGCATTTCGCCAAGTACTGGAGCAGTTGAATTTGGTGGATGAGGACTGCAATAGTGTAAACATCTGCCATGTACCAAAGTAGGAGGTATTCTTCTATAGGGAACCGGCTATAATGAACAGGGTTCGTATGGATGGTGGTAAGAAAAGGATAGGTTGGGTGATAAGTAAGGCCAAGAAGTGGACCTTGATCAAGACCATACCGGTGTATGTAGAGCTTTAGGAAACCATGCAATGTCTCAATCCCTATGTAGATCAATACATTGTCGAGCAACGATTATCTTATTCCATGTGGCATGTCGGCAATCATTTTCCGCAGGTTATCTTCTGTTGGATTATCTGGACTGAGAGTGTATATCATGGGTACTATTGTTGAAATTTGACGCTGAGTTCTTGAAAGAAAATCTGGGAGGAAGTTGTCTTTCCTTTGATGTGTTTAACATCGAATTTCCATTGGGAAAACCAACTTGCCCACCTGAGTAATTGAGCTTGTGGTAGGACCTTCTGCTTGAATTGAATCATTTTTGGAAAGGATGACATGTCCATTTCAATGAGGAAATGTTGGCCCACCAAATGAAACTCAATTTTTTCTATTTCTCTTTTGACATCTGATAAGCTCAAATTAATCCCTAGAGATACTCTCTCAAACAAGAGATCACTGCAGTACTTAGGGGTCGAATCCACAAAGACTCAGGATCAAACACAATAGATTATAAAGTTTTGTAAATTACGCTAAACAAGTTAAACTGAATTAAAATAAAGCAGTGCAAATATTTAAATGAAAGTGTTGTGAATTCAGAAAATCAAAAGAGCTAAGCCTAGGGAATTTCTCAGGAAATTATGAAATATTAAATCAGATAAATTAATTAAGGTTCAAGCAATAAATATCAGATCTAGAACTCTAAACTTTTGGTAAATTAAATCAGTTCTCACTGCAAATAATAATTAAATTTAAAACCAGAAAATCCAAATCTCTTGCTAAAATTCTAAGTTAAAAATCAGCCTAAAGAACAGGTTTAGATAAGTTCACAAAATCACTAATTCAAATCTCTTTGGAAAAAGTAATTTTGTTCATCAATGGTTTAATCAGGAAAACAATTATATTCTCATATCAATTTATTTCCCTAAGATAACAATTCTAGGTGATCAATCAAGAATTATTGTGAAGAACAACCAAGGATGAAGATCATAAAAGATTAAGAACCCTAAAAATCTCAGATCTAATAAATCATAAAAATCCTGTGAAAACCCTAAACCTAACAAGCAAATTACTCAGACATGTTAAATAAAGAACAAATCATAATTCTGAATAACATGCAATAGATATTAAAAAGTAAAAGAGGGAGTTCAAGAAATCTTCTCTCTACAAAGAATTCAGATCTATCTCTCCCAAAAGCTCTCAATATCCTTTCTCTCAAAAACTGCTAGAAGATAACTTAAGGGTTTCTAAAACCCAAAAACAATATATATACATCCTAAAACACATCCAGGGGCTTATGTTGCAATTAGAGAAGACTTTGGGCAAATTTGTAAAACTTCCAATTCTTGTTCTCTCGTCGGGTAAACATGAGTGTCGATTGATGCCATTTTAGGTGGTGTCGATCGATGCTCTGACTCTGATCCGACTCCAACTTGATTTTCTTCGGTAAAATGCTCCAAAATGATCCAAAATGTTCCATATTGCTCCATCTGTGCCAAATTCCTAGATAACCTGTAAAGACTCAAAACAACCTAGAAACAAATCAAAAGACTCAAAAAGCACACTTATATCATGGTTAAAAACCGTAAAAACCATGATATATCAACTCCCCCAGACTTAGCCTTTGCTTGCCCTCAAGCAAAACATAAACTTAGACCTGTGAAAGAGGTTTGAAAACATAGAATTCACTCAACTGCTGGTAACTGATCTTCGCACTCTTCATCGCCTTGACTCTCAAGAACTTACTTCATATACTTTGTCAATTGAAAAGCATCAACATTCCTTACTCAAATCCCACAATCCTCTGGAATCTCTAGTCTCACCATTGCCATCTCATTACATAAATTAAAGCAAGTACAGGTGAGTTCTTACCTTGGTGTATCGAACAGTGGCATATGGACTCTCTTCAGGCCAAGACATTCTTCTTACATCTC
>NC_025686.1:7237406-7242223 GCF_000633955.1 Camelina sativa
TTCTCTTTTTTTTTAAGCACTAAAGGGAAGAGAGGGGGGAACATACTTTGAAAAATTGCACTGTCTTGTATGGCCTGAAGAAGAAGTCTAGTCCACTGATTTCCAACCCCAAAGTAAGAGATTAAGTCCGGTTAAAATCCTGATAAAAGTTGAGACAGCGTTGGTTGAACTAGATATCCTTTGAATAAGGGCTTTTAGGATTGTTGATACAGCTCATAGTCTTTTCCACACTTCAGTTCTGAGGTCAAGCTTAGTCAAGAATCATTAGAGTTTTAGCCAAATAACAAGAACCATTAGTTTGAGATCATAATTCAACATAAATTTTAGAAAAATTTGACTCAATAAAAACAAAAATACAGTTTTGACACAAAACACAAAAACCAAGTTAGTAGTTAGTACTAACCTCCCCCAGACTTAAACAACACTGTCCCCAGTGTTATCAAGCAAGGGAAAAGTCAAGAAACAAAAATTGTGTTGAAAAGTTGAATGAAAAATTGAACAGATTCTTGGGTTACCCAATCGGCGTCGACCGATGCCATTCAAGGCAGCATCGATCGACACCTTCGGCGAATGGTGAATTTTGGCCGAATCTCCTTTTTAGTTGCAGTTAGTTGTGTGTGTTGTTGGATCAATCCTTTGATGTTAATTCTGTTAAGAAGCACTCAAACACAAACACAGGTTAAAAGCAACATGATAGATAGATAGTTCATAAGTTCAAACTAATTTCAAACACAAACTGTCTCAAAGCAAAAATAAAAATGACTCAATCCTAAAAAGGGAAAAAGATAAAGAAAAACCATGATCAGAAGCTAAAATGTAGCAGAAACATCATCATCACCATCATCATCATCATCAGTATCGTCAGTATCGTCAGCATCCTCAGCAGAAATAGGATCAGCAGATGGTGAAGATGGCGAAGGGGACCTGGCCTAGTACGCCTGGTAGGACGAATGCAGCCACACTGAGAAAGTCTAGCCATGCCATTCCAGATGGCACGCAAAGCAGAAACCACATAAGTCTGATGAGCTCCCTGGTCCATAGTGGCAGGATCCTGCAGTGGCTCTGGAAACTCAAATGCCGCAGTCCCAGAAGAAGAACCAGTCTCAAAACCCCCAGCAGGGTTAGTAGCAGCAGAAGTAGTCCGCGAAGTGCGATGGCGACGGAAAGGAGCAAAAGCAACATAGTCTTCTGCAGAAGGGCGAAAACGCAACTGCTCAAGATCATTACCAATGGTGGTAAGATCAGGTCGTGGAAGGCGAACAAAGTGCTCTCCTGTGTCATCAACAAACCTCCACAACAAACCCGGTTTCAGCCAATGTGCACTCCTCAAATACTGCTCATCCATAAGATGTCTCTTAGTGACAACACTATAACCATCAGTAGGAATTCTCTTGAACTGAAGAATAGCAGTAATAAGGCTCCCCACAGCCTCTTTCTTAGCTCCAGAACCTAGAAATAGCTTCATAGGATCACGACGCTCACCAGTAGACATAGAAGGAATCATGTTACCAACACCACAACTCGAAAAGTAAAGCTCTGCAGCTCTCATCTTGTTAGGCTCCATCTTACACTGAAAAGTGGTAGCAACAGCTCTAAGGACATATCGGAGTACAGGATGGCGGACCTCTGATTGAAGCATCTTCTTAGAATTGTACACACCAAGTCCTGTGTAAGACCACAAAGGAGAGAGATCCTCATAGTGCTTGGGCAAAGCAACCTTTTGATAAAAACGGGTCCAACGAAACACATCACAAATATGAGCAAAAGTGATACTATGAGGCATTCCGTTAATGAAGAAATGCAATTCACCCCAAACGCATCTGGTGCTTGCTCATTTCTGTAAGTAATCCTAACTGATGCCATGAATTGTCGCACTAAGTCTGGATACAAATCTTATTGCCTAGTATAGATGGTTCCTAAACTCATCTTATCAAGTAAAGCCAAGACCTCATCATGAATTCCCAACCTATGAAGAACAATAGGATCAACACACCTTGTAGGCTCAATCTCAACTCTCAACCATGCATTGTAGAGCATTGTCTCATAATCTCCCCAAACACCCACTGGCCTATTGATAAATTCAGGCTTGCTAAGCTCAGGAAGCTTGGGTTTAGGCCATTTTCTCTCAGTTGGAATTGGTTGACCTTTTTCTTTTGGCCATGGGAACCTTGATGGAATGGGAGATGGAAGAGAGGGGTCAGGTAAGGTGGTGGGGACCGTCGTCGAACATTGTGGAGGATGGGGAAGGCTCGCCGGAGCTGGCGGAGGCGAACGGCGGCCGGATTGACGAGGTGGGCAAGTTGAAGAAGAAGCTTCGCCATCGTTGGGTCGAGCCTTCTTGTTGGGTGCCATCACTCCAAAACACGAAATTGACACTATATCCAGGTAGAGGAGAGAAAATCGAGTGGATTAGAGCTTGGAATCACTCAAAACGGAGCTGTATCAAGAGAGTTACGAGCAATTTAGGGTTTAGCTCCGTTTTGTATCGAATGGAAGAAGAAGAAGAAACTCGCGATTTTAATCTTCCGTCCCTCGGTTTAAGTGGTATTGATCGATGCCCATATAAGTAGCATCGATCGATGCTTCTTCTGTCGGACCCGGCCCATTTTCGATTCAAGCCCACTCGATTGAAACCCAGCAAAATCAAACCCGATGGCCCGTTTTCTCATCTTGGTCCATAATAGCGTCGCCCGATGCCCATTTAAATGGTATCGGTCGATGGTAGCTCTGATCAATGATAATCGAAACTTTGCCTAAAACAATGAAAACTCAAAACAATAAAATTAATATGTTAGTAATCCTAAAAGCAAAAATTCAAAAATAATTAAATCCTACCAGTGGGTTGCCTCCCACTCAGCGCTTGTTTTAAGTCATTAGCTTGACTTGGCAGCGGATTAGGCAGAGGGTGCATCATCGAAACGCACAATGTGTCCGTCTGGTATCTCAGCTTTTGCCCAATAGTGTTTCACCCTTTGGCCATTAACAGTAAATTTCTCCCCTTTTGAGTTCAACAGCACAATAGCTCCATATGGTCTGACTTCTTGAACAGTAAAAGGACCAGACCAGCGGGAACGCAGCTTTCCAGGAAACAGCTTCAAGCGGGAATTGTAAAGGAGAACCTGGTCATTAGGCTCAAAGTGTCTGGAGATGATATTCTTATCATGATAAGCCTTGGTCCTCTCTTTGTACAGTTTGGAATTCTCAAATGCATGAAACCTCAGTTCATCCAACTCATTCAACTGCACTAACCTTCTCTCTAAAGCTGTCTTGGCATCAAAATTCATCAACTTAACTGTCCAGGCTGCTTTGTGCTCTAACTCCACTGGTAGATGACATGCTTTCCCATAAAGCAGATGAAAAGGTGTAGTGCTAAGTGGTGTTTTATAAGCAGTTCTATAAGCCCAAAGTGCATCATCAAGCTTCATAGCCCAATCCTTTCTTGTAACACCCACTGTTTTCTCTAGAATCTTCTTTATCTGCCTGTTGGAGACTTCAACTTGTCCACTGGTCTGAGGATGATATGGACTAGCCACTCTATGTTGAACACCATACTTTTTCAGCAGCTTCTCAAACACTTTATTGATAAAGTGCTTACCTCCATCACTGATGACAATTCTAGGAACTCCAAAACGCGGGAAGATAATGGTCTTAAACAGCTTAAGAACCACAGCAGAATCATTCGTTGGACTTGCAATTGCTTCAACCCACTTGGAGACATACTCAACAGCCACTAGGATGTATTGATTCTTGTAAGAAGAAGGGAAAGGTCCCATAAAGTCAATGCCCCAGCAATCAAAAACTTCAACCTCAAGGATAAAGTTTTGTGGCATCTCATGCCTCTTACTAATCTGACCTTTCCGCTGACAAGCATCACATCTAGAGACAAACTCATTAGCATCCTTGAACATTGTTGGCCACCAAAACCCAGCTTGTAGAACCTTAGACACTGTCTTGAAAGTAGCAAAGTGTCCAGCATAATCTGACCCATGGCAGTGGAATAGAACATCAGGAACTTCAGTCTCAGCTAGACATCTTCTGTAAACACCATCACTGCAATGCTTATACAAATAAGGCTCATCCCAATAATATCTCCTTAGCTCTCTCAAGAACCTCTTCTTATGATAGCCTGTAAATTTGTCTGGTTCTACTTCTGCAGCAAGATAATTGGCAATATCAGCATATCAAGGTTGATTGGAGCTAGCCACAACAGCTAAATCTCCATCATTTGACCAATCTGTTTCGGGAAAAAAGGGTGTCGATCGATGCCACCTAGTTGGTATCGATCGATACCATACGCATCCGAAGACAAAACCTTCGATTCTTCAGTCTGAAACCCAGTATCAACAAAATAAACATGCTCTTCAGGTAGACAATCACGAATTGGGACATCATCATCAATCCTAATCCTGGAAAAATGATCAGCAACACCATTTTCTATCCCCTTCTTATCCCTCACTTCAATGTCAAACTCTTTTAGAAGAAGAATCCATCTCAAAAGTCTAGGCTTAGCATCCTTCTTTTGCATAGTACCTTAACGCAGCATGATCAGTATGAACAATGACTTTTGAACCAACCAGATAAGATCTAAACTTCTCAAAAGCAAACACCACAGCTAACAACTCCTTCTCTGTTGTTGCATAATTTCTTTGTGCCTCATCAAGTGTCCTGCTTGCATAGTAGATTGCATGAAGCTTCTTATCTTTTCTTTGTCCCAGCACTGCTCCCACTGCAAAGTCACTAGCATCACACATTACTTCAAATGGAAGATCCCAATCTGGTGGCTGAACAATAGGTGCACTCACAAGCTCCTGCTTAAT
>NC_025686.1:7244013-7308125 GCF_000633955.1 Camelina sativa
ACATTACTTCAAAAGGAAGATCCCAATCTGGTGGCTGAACAATAGGTGCACTCACAAGCTCCTGCTTAATCCTCTCAAAGGCTATGCGACATTCATCAGTGAATTCAAACTTGACATCTTTGCACAACAAAGTAGAAAGTGGTCTTGCTATCTTGCTGAAATCTTTGATAAAGCGCCTATAGAACCCTGCATGTCCAAGAAAGCTTCTCACTGCCTTCACATTCTCTGGTAGTTAAAGACTTGTCATCACCTCTATCTTAGCGCGGTCAACCTCTATTCCAGCTTCTGAAACCCTATGGCCAAGTACTATGCCATCTCTAACCATAAAATGACATTTTTCCCAGTTAAGCACCTTACAGAGATTATCCGAACAGCTTTTGAATGAAGATCCATAAACTGAAAAATCATCCATGAACACCTCCATATAATCTTCAATCATATCAGTGAAGATTGACATCATGCATCTCTGAAATGTTACAGGAGCATTACAGAGACCAAAAGGTATTCTGCGGTAGGCAAAGGTACCATAGGGACAAGTGAAGGTGGTCTTCTCTTGGTCATCAGGATGAATAGGAATCTGGAAGAAGCCTGAGTAACTATCCAAAAAGCAGTAGTATGGATGATTAGCTAACCTCTCCAGCATCTGGTCAATGAAAGGAAGTGGGAAGTGATCTTTCCTTGTTTAAGCATTCAGCTTCCTGTAGTCTATGCACATCCGATGACCAGTAATTTTCCTTGTAGGGATCAGCTCATTCTTGTCATTCTTCACCACTGTGACTCCACCCTTTTTAGGAAAAATATGTACCGGACTAACCCAATTGCTGTCAGAAATTGGATAGATGATCCCAGCATTCAGCAGCTTCATGATCTCTTTCTTGATAACATCTTGCAAATTCGGATTCAGCCTCCTTTGATGCTCAATAGATGTCTTAGCTCCTTCCTCAAGATGAATCCTATGCATACACAAGTCTGGAGAGATTCCTGCAATATCATCAAGAGAATAGCCAAGAGCCTTGCGAAACTTGCGCAGCTTGCTTAGCAATAAAGTGAGCTCTGCATTGTTTAAGGAAGCACTAACAATAACATGATAAGAAGAGTTCTCACCTAGAAATGCATAACTTAAACCTGTAGGAAGTGGCTTGAGATCAAGCTTTGGAGCTTTTTCAAGACTCCAATCAGAAACCTTTGCAGCTTGTGAAGAAGTACTAACCAATTCTTCACTTTTTCATTAGCATCAAGCAGTTTGACATACCCAGCAGCAATGTCATCTAAATGCTCAACTTCTTCAGCAAAAGCAACCAACGCTCTCTCTAATGGATCCTCAGGATGCAGCTCCTGGAATATCTCTTCAGCCAGATTAGACAATGTGTCTACATAGAATGTCTGGCCATCAATGGTTGGCCTCTTAACCAGCTTCTCCATGTCAAAGCGCATTTGTAAATCACCAATATTGAGACTAATCTGACCCTTCTTGACATCAATTATAGCTCCAGCAGTGGCTAAAAATGATCTTCCCAGAATAAGAGGGTCCTTGGGTTCCTCCTCATACTTTAACACCACAAAATCAGTAGGTATCAAGCATTCACCAATCTTAATTGGAACATCTTCAAGAACACCATCTNTTGCTGTCAGAAATTGGATAGATGATCCCAGCATTCAGCAGCTTCATGATCTCTTTCTTGATAACATCTTGCAAATTCGGATTCAGCCTCCTTTGATGCTCAATAGATGTCTTAGCTCCTTCCTCAAGATGAATCCTATGCATACACAAGTCTGGAGAGATTCCTGCAATATCATCAAGAGAATAGCCAAGAGCCTTGCGAAACTTGCGCAACTTGCTTAGCAATAAAGTGAGCTCTGCATTGTTTAAGGAAGCACTAACAATAACATGATAAGAAGAGTTCTCACCTAGAAATGCATAACTTAAACCTGTAGGAAGTGGCTTGAGATCAAGCTTTGGAGCTTTTTCAAGACTCCAATCAGAAACCTTTGCAGCTTGTGAAGAAGTACTAACCAATTCTTCACTTTTTCATTAGCATCAAGCAGTTTGACATACCCAGCAGCAATGTCATCTAAATGCTCAACTTCTTCAGCAAAAGCAACCAACGCTCTCTCTAATGGATCCTCAGGATGCAGCTCCTGGAATATCTCTTCAGCCAGATTAGACAATGTGTCTACATAGAATGTCTGGCCATCAATGGTTGGCCTCTTAACCAGCTTCTCCATGTCAAAGCGCATTTGTAAATCACCAATATTGAGACTAATCTGACCCTTCTTGACATCAATTATAGCTCCAGCAGTGGCTAAAAATGATCTTCCCAGAATAAGAGGGTCCTTGGGTTCCTCCTCATACTTTAACACCACAAAATCAGTAGGTATCAAGCATTCACCAATCTTAATTGGAACATCTTCAAGAACACCATCTAGAATACGAACGGACCGGTCACCAAGGATGAGATTGAGCTTAGTAGGCTGGAAGTCTGTCATTCCCAGGCTGAGTGCTACTGATCTTGGCATGAGGTTGACACTAGAACCAAGATCACACAAAGATCTAGCAAATCTGTATGTGAAGATAGTGCAATCAAGAACAAAGCTCCCTGGATCAGGAAGTTTTTCTGTGATCTTGTTCTGAATGATGGCACTGACTTGGGCTGATATCATCATAACTCCCTGCTCAGCATTAAAATCCTTGGTTACCATCCTCTTGACATATCTCCTAAGCATTGGAGAAGTCTTAACAACATCAACAAAAGGCAACTCAAGAATAAGCTTATCCATCATGGCTTTGCACTTAGCATCATCTAGCTCTTGTTTTGACTTCCTTGGATTCTTTGGGAATGGAACCTTAGGTGTGTAAACTCTTTCTGTAACTGGAGCAAGAGATTTCGCATTCGCAGTTTGTGTCCGTAGCTGGTGTCGATCGATGCCACCTGGTTGGTGTCGATCGACACCGTTTTCTGGGATTTTGTCCGAAACTTCGAATGGTGTGGGAGTTGACCCATGCTCCTGTGTATTGGTCGATACTGGCTCAGCAGAAACATCCTCTTCGTCTTCTATATCAATCAACTCCTGTAGATCATCAATTTGATTCTTCTGGGGTATAGGATGGAGTTGTTTGCCACTTCTTAAAGTCACTGCATTGCAAGAATGTTTAGGATTTGATTCAGTTCTTGAAGGAAGATAACCTTCTTGCCTTTTTACAGACCCAGCAGTCTGCGCAACCTGACTTTCCAGCTTCTTGACATGAATGTTCAAAGCTTCAAACTTCCCATTAAGATCAGTGTAGACATTATCCAGCTTCTCATTGAAAGTCACTGTCATTTGCTCTTGACCTTGCAAAAGCTGCTCAAGCATCGCTTCCATCTTACTAGTCTCAGCTGACTTAGGAGGTGGAGATTGATATGAATAGTTGCCATAAGTCCTTGTTAATCCACTGTTTTGTTGCTGCTTTTGATATTCAGGTTTGGGTGTGAAACCAGAAGAATTGCCCAGAAAGTTATTGCGCTGGCTGTTTCCAGTGTAAGGTCTGCTACCTTGCTGATTTCCAAACCGTTGTCCCTGATTCCCATAGACATAATTCACCTCTTCTTCCTCATGATTTCCTTGATCAGGTTCTGGCTCATATGTCTCAACTTCAGCAGCAAAATGAACAGATTTCTTACCCACAAGGAGATTATGCACTGAATCCAGCTTAGCATTAACAGAAGCTAACTGGTTTGAATCATATCCTCCATGTAATCTCTTCCTTTCAGCATCTGCTCTCTTAGTACTATTGCTAGCAGCTAAGTTCTCAATCAAACATTCAGCATCTACTGGCAATCTTGTCTTGAAATTCCCATGACTTGCAGCATCTAAAGCCAACTGATACTCCCAGTCACACCCTCTGAAGAAGACACTTAGCAGTTGAACCTTTGAGAAACCATGGTGTGGACAGTCCCTTTGGTAAGCCTTGAATCTCACCCAAGCTGCTTTGAAAGCTTCATCTGGTCTTTGCTTGAAAGAAGACAACTTGATTCTCAACTCATCCGACATTGCATCATCATAGAAGTAGTTGAGGAAGGCCACCTTGACATCACGCCAGCTTGTCAATGATCCAGCTGGCAGCTATTTCAACCACTGAGATGCCTCTCCCGCAAGTGAGTAAGNAAGCCTTGAATCTCACCCAAGCTGCTTTGAAAGCTTCATCTGGTCTTTGCTTGAAAGAAGACAGCTTGATTCTCAACTCATCTGACATTGCATCATCATAGAAGTAGTTGAGGAAGGCCACCTTGACATCACGCCAGCTTGTCAATGATCCAGCTGGCAGCTATTTCAACCACTGAGATGCCTCTCCCGCAAGTGAGTAAGGGAAGAGTTTGCAGAAGATGTAGTCCTCAGTCACCCCATTAGCCTTGATGTTAGTCACCAGATCCTCAAAATGCTCAATATGGTCCAAGGGCTTCTCATTGGGCAAAGCAGAGAAAGGTCTCTGCTCAACTAGTTGAAAGTACGCAGGTTTCAACTCAAAATCGTTCCTCTGGAATGGAGGAGGAACAATAGCGGACCGGTTCTCATACACCAAATCAGCTCGGTTGTAGTCAGCAATGGTCCTGATCAGATCCCGGTTTTGCTCCTATCTTCAAACTGGGTTTTGTACGTGGTTGGCAGCTCCACGTCCGTCTGCAGCAGGTGGGTGTCGATCGATGCCACCTGGTTGGTGTTGATTGACACCAAGATTCGGATCATCAACGACACCAGCTTGCTGGTTCACGACAGTCTGCTCGTTGACAACAGGTTCAGCAATCACGTTTCCTTCAGCATCAAGCTTTTGGCCCTGCTCATTGTGCAAGTGGCCCTCTTGATCCCTCAAAACACCAGCCTCATCACGCATCAGAATGATCGGATTAACCATCTTCAGAGACTTGGCTGCTTTACTGTTCTCACGCTCAAGTTTTCCCAACTCTTGGTTTGACAAATTCACAGTAGGACCAGACTTGTTGCTCCTTGTGTGAGGTCTAGGAGGCATGCACCTGAAACACCAAAGAGAAGAAAAACAAAAACGTGTAAGTAGAAAATAAAAAGAAAAGTTTAGACGAAATTAAAAACTTAAATCTAATGGTAGAATCAGAGAGTCCCCGACAACAGCGCCAAAATTTGATAAGCTCAAATTAATCCCTAGAGCTACTCTCTCAAACAAGAGATCACTGCAGTACTTAGGGGTTGAATCCACAGAGACTCAAGTTTAAACACAATAGATTATAAAGTTTTGTAAATTACGCTAAACAAGTTAAATTGAATTAAAATAAAGCAGTGCAAATATTTAAATGAAAGTGTTATGAATTCAGAAAATCAAAAGAGCTACGCCTAGTGAATTTCTCAGGAAATTATGAAATATTAAATCAGATAAATTAATTAAGGTTCAAGCAATAAAGATCAGATCTAGACCTCTAAACTTTTGGTAAATTAAATCAGTTCTCACTGCAAATAATATCTAAATTTAAAACCAGAAAATCCAAATCTCTTTCTAAAATTCTAAGTTAAAAATCAGCCTTAAGAACAGGTTTAGATAAGTTCACAAAATCACTAATTCAAATCTCTTTGGAAAAAGTAATTTTGTTCATCAATGGTTTAATCAGGAAAACAATTATATTCTCATATCAATTTATTTCCCTAAGATAACAATTCTAGGTGATCAATCAAGAATTATTGTGAAGAACAACCAAGGATGAAGATCATAAAAAATTAAGAACCCTAAAAATCTTAGATCTAATAAATCATAAAAACCCTGTGAAAAACCCTAAACCTAACAAGCAAATTACTCAGACATGTTAAATAAAGAACAAATCATATTTCTGAATAACATGCAATAGATATTAAAAAGTAAAAGAGGGAGTTCAAGAAATCTTCTCTCTACAAAAGAATTCAGATCTATCTCTCCCAAAAGCTCTCAATATCCTTTCTCTCAAAAACTGCTAGAAGATAACTTAAGGGTTTCTTAAACCCAAAAACAATATATATACATCCTAAAACACGTCCAGGGGCTTATGTTGCAATTAGAGAAGACTTTGGGCAAATTTGTAAAACTTCCAATTCTTGTTCTCTCGTCGGATAAACATGAGTGTCGATCGATGCCCTTTTAGGTGGTGTCGATCGATGCTCTGACTCTGATCCGACTCCAACTTGATTTCCTTCGGTAAAATGCTCCAAAATGATCCAAATTGTTCCATATTGCTCCATGCTGGGATTTTCAGAGCTGGTAAGGTTGTGCAAATTTTCTTCAATTCCTTTACTGCTTCTGTGCATTTCTGGCTCCAAGGAGGGGCATCTTTCTTGAGTTGAGCAGAGAGAACTGATATATGTTTTGCAAGACCATGAATGAAATCCGACATATAATTGACAATCCCCAGAAACTGTTGGACTTGCTTGAAAGATAGTCTTTCATCTCGAAAGTCATTGAGTTGGGTGGCAATGTGAGGTTGGAGGTAATATTCTCCCTTGGAAATGTGCATACCCAAAAAATCAATCTCCGTTTCTCTGATCACCATCTTCTTTTCAGATAGCATAATACCGTTATTTTGTACGATACCATGGAACTTTGCCAATAATGAAGTGTGGGAATCTATGTTTGACGAGAATAGCAGAATATTTTCGATATACACCAGCGCATTTGGGAGGATAGGCTTAAATATCTTGATCATAGCTTTTTGGAATAACGAAGGAGCTACCTTAAGTCCAAAAGGCATGACTTTCCAGTGGTAATGGCGATCTGGTACAGAAAATCCCGTCTTTGGTCTGTCCTCTGGTTTGATTCCAAGCTGCCAAAATCCTACTTTTAAGTCAAACTTGGAGAAGATTTGTGCTTGCGGGAGTTTTTGGAATAATACTTCTCTCTTTGGCAAAGGAAACTTGTCATCGGCAAGGAAATGGTTGAGTGGTTGGTAGTTGATGACTAATCTGAGTTTTCCTTGCACCTGTTCAACCCGTTTGTTGACATAGTGTGCTTCACATGCCCAAGGTAAAGTGGTCTTCTCAATGAGGTCTTTTTTATGGAGTTGGTCAATCTATTCGAGTGCAAGATTGTAGTGATCCGGGTTCAATCCTGGGTGACTTGCTTTAGTTGGGTTGATATCTTCATTCTTCTTGAAAGGTAAGGATATGAAGAAATCCGGATTCTTCCACAAAGGAGATGAGCATTTTGTGAGAAACTCCGAATGAGAGGTGGCGCAAGACATTTTTGCAATTTTTTTTTATGGGATTAAGTATCTCCATAGGGTACAGATGAGACACCGTTGTCCAAGGTTGCAGCTGCTTTTGTGCTTGAGACCTTTCGGGTGCCACAAAACTCTCTGAAGACTATGAAGGATATCAAATCCAAGTATAAAGTCCTTTCTAGGGAGTTCAGAACCATACACTTTAGATTTAATCATGTATCCGGGGAAAAGTTGGATGAAAATTGGCTTGATGATAAGAGAGATATGGAATATCTGGCCGTTGGCTGCTTTGAAAGCGACTGAACATGATTTCCAATGTGAGGCTGGGAGGAGGTCTGGTTTGATGATGGATGATACAACTCCAGTGTCAAAATAGGCAATGACTGGTATTGGTTTATCATACTTGTTTGGGAAGATGTAGATCTTGGCATTTGGGGATGGTTGGGTTAGATACACCAATTCTTCTTGATGTGATTGTTCTACTTTGCAGAAATCGAATGTGTAGAACAACATGAATTGGTCGTCTTTCGTCTTCATCTCAAGTATCCTCTTCTGAAGATTCATCTTCAAACTCCATATCCATTGCAAGAACTGTATCATATGTCGGTTCATCATCAAGGGAAAAGATGGATTCAATATCCGAGTCATCAATATCTTCAACTTGTGCTAAGTAGCCAAGGAGGTTGTCTCTCTTCTTCTTGTTAGGACATTATTTCGCATAATGTCCCTTCTTCTTGCAGATGTAACATATGTCTGATTTTTTGAAGCCTCTTCGAGTTTTCTTCCTAAAGAATTTCCATTTCTTTCTAGAAGATAGCTTTGGATATTTCTTCTGCCACTTGCTTCTATAGCTCTTTTATTTTCCAAGACTTGTAGAACAATGACATTTCTTGTCTCTGCATTTGATAGTGAGTTCTGGCCGATCACATGCTTTTCCTTGAAGCTTTCCTTGTTCTTGAAGCTGTTTGAAAAACTTCTGGTGGTTGCATAGCTTTTCAAGGGCTGCCAGAGAAATTTGATATATTTCTCCAAGTGAAGCTTGATTGAGAGGCATATTCTTGAAAGACAATATCCGTGACGTTTCATTTCCAAGTGGTTCTGGAAGTGAATTCAGGTACGCCAACTTTAGATTGTCGTCATCTATCCCATTCAAGGCATAAAATCTCTTTGACATTCGCTCATAATGTCTTTCAAGATCCTTTGTATTGAAGGTACAACATCACATGCTAAGATACTCTTCTCTCGCTTGGATAATATAATGATCCCATGTGCCAAGAAATTTATTGTCGATGTGTCCCACCAAGGCATCAATTGTTGGAGATTGTCTGATTTGTAATTGTCGATATTGACATAGGCTTATCCACTATTGCCTGAGACATCCTTGGAATTTAGCCACCAGTTTATCAATCGATATAGGCAAAATGGCTCCTGGGTTGAGTTGTTGTTCTGTTAGCCATGCATGCATCTCATATACTTTGTCGCGCCATTTTGAAGGGGGAACGTCATCAAAAGAGAAACCCTTATGTGGTTCTGTACTAAACCGCAGATTTCCTTCTGTCTGATTTCGTCCAGTTTCTTGAGTTTCTTCATATATGTTTCCACCGCCACTTTCTATGTCTTCTTCAACCACATCAGCTTCAACCATCATAAAGTGTGGGATTATGACCTCATCATTCTCATCCTTTAGTGTTGTTGGAGCCTTTTTCATAATACTTTCTTGAGAAAGTCTTTTTCTTGTTTTGCGACCTTCTCGAGTAAACAGTGATTGGATTAGCATGCTCCACCATGAATTGCGCTTTGCTGGTTTTGGGTTGGTCTTGATATTTTGATGTCTCGGTCAAGGTTTGGGTGGTTCAAGTATGGCTTCCTTCCCTGTTCTTTTTTCTATTAGCTTTTTCTTTTTGGTAGACTATTGTTCATAAACAACTTTTGTTGGTAAGAAGGAGGATGCTCCGAATATACTTGGGTCTTGGGAAAAAGACTAAGGTTGTGTTTAGGCTGTGTAAGGTGGTGTGTAGATAGGATATGGTGTGAAAATGTCATATGACATTGGTGGTTGGGTTTTGGGTTGGTTTTGTAAGGAGTTTAACTGAGCTTTAAGGGACTTTAGCTCGGAGTGTTTTTGGGACATGAGGGGAGAGTTTATGGAGACAATAGTTGCAAGGTGGAGAAGTTCTCGGTGGAGAGAGGTTATCTTTTTGGTGAGTTCTTTAATGGAATGGTCCATGATGGTTACCTTTTTGTCAATCTAGCTTAAGAGATGGTTTTGGGTTGCGGCGTTCTCCGACTGCTAGTTCAATGTTGCTTATGCGGCGCTGATCTGCTTCACTGAACCATCTAGGTTCTTAATATTTGGATTCCGAATTTTTCATGAGTGCTTTATATTGTTATCTTCAAACTCCTTGGATGGAAATGGTGAATCCTCCTGGGATGGGGGTCCGAACATGTAACTTAGTTGTACCTCTTCTCTATTAGGTATTGTGGGAGTTGAGCCACCATAATACAATCCTGGGATGGGGGTCCGAACATGTAACTTAGTAGTACCTCTTCTCTGTGCAGAAAGCCGTTGGTCTTGACTTTTCTTCTTGTTGCTTAAAAGCAATCTCTACAGATCCATCTTTTCTTCTTTGAATAGAAGAAATCCACCGATTGTATTTCGGTGCTCCGGTCATGGAGTCTTTCATAATTGGTAACCCATGATTCTGGAAGTAACTTGACAAGCTCATCTCTAGGAATTTGTCTAGGAATATGGATGCACGATGGGCTATGCTGTGACTCCAATTGTATGAGTAGCGCATCTTCAGTATCTCTTGGGAGACTTAAGTCTATTGTATGATTTTGGACTCTATACACCATTTGATGGTGGAGTGTTGCTGCATACGTATTTCCAATTTGTGGAGCGCCTATGATTTGCAGATGGATTTGCATGTTCTGATATATTTGAGGGTCTTCCAATGCCACGTTGAAATTTGGAAAGAGGGTGATGAAAACAGTGCCAACATTTAGTGTTGTCTGGATAGTTGCAATGCAAGCGTGCTGATATTCCCTGTATCAGGTGTCAAGGAGAGCTACCCATGCTACAACTGGTAAGCCTTTTCAGCCATGAAGTGTTAGCGCCAAACATATCGCTCCATAGTGAAGATGAGTATATCTTTGAGTTCGCAAATGATGTATCATGCCTTCATTGATTCTGAGGGGAATCATTTGTTCTATTTCTGTCGCCGGGATGAGATATTGTTCTAACGAAGATGCTAGAACGAGCTCCTTTGCATGTGCTTGTTTGGGACGAACACTTGACGAATGAGTTTTTGGAAAAGTGTAATTTGGTTTGGTGAAAGCTTTGTAAGGATTAAGTAATGGGAGTTGGGTAATAGGGACTTTACTATCATCACTCACATACTCTACTTCATATAAGTAATTAACTTTTTAGAATTTGATCGTCGAAAAGAGGGAGCTTTAGACAATGAAGATGAACTTTCCATAATATATGATAGAACCAGAAACCAAGACAGAATACTATAACTCTCTTCTTAGCCTTTGAAGTAATAACAATCCATAAGTTGTCTCCTTATTTTCTTTTATGTGCTACAAATATAGAGAAATCAATCCAGAGGTGCTTAGCTACACAAATCAAGACAACACATTAACTATACCAAAAAGCCTCAAGGTACTTTGAGCATCACAACCTCATAGAAATTTTTTTCCATACCGTTTTATCTTAGCATAGTTAAATTTCTGATGTGGAGGATCCATTAATATGGCAACCAAAGAGCATACTTTCATACTAGCATGGTCAAAGACAACGTCATGGTGTATTACCTCTCTGAAAGAGAAGAGCTAGAGTTTCGACTGCCATGGCTCTGATACCACAATTACACACACATAGTGGTACAACCACTTAGGAGGTTTTTAGGATCAATGCTAAGTGTTTAGGAAGTATTTGGAAATGATTATGTAAGAATATAAGAAAGATCTTTATACAAAGGGATAAGCTTTATTATTGAAACACTCAAAGGATTACAAAGAATCTTAAGACTCTTACTCAAACTCACTTACTCAAGTTTGAATGAAACTCTTCTTCAAGCCTTGGTATTGATAGTACAAGTATTAGGGAATAGTACATAGAATATTATTTAAGATATTTCTATACGTTATTTTACAACCCTCCATTTATTCAACTCTCTCACAACTATTTAACAACCGATGAAAGTTGTCATTAATCGATATATATTAAAGAATTTGATAACTTCTAAGAGATTTTTTGCAATATGTACAAAACATCTTTTGATAGCAACTCCAATTTCTTCACTTTTTTTGGTATGTCATAAAATAACGGAGGATGTGTAAATAATGGAGTTTGTTTGTAGGTATCTTTTTTTGTAGGCTCCTTTTTGTACATGGTCCCCACAATCCCAAGAAAAGTGAACGAGAGTTAATGGGCCACATTATTTTTATCCAAAATGGGCCTTTGGATATACATCCTTCACAACCCTAATATTTAAGATACTATGTAAGGCATTTTTCCAGCAACACCAAAAGATGGTCGCCGCTCTCTTCCAAGAAAGGAATACGTAACTCTCAGCTTCGTTTTTACTGCAAATTCTTGTATTCATCTTCTTTCTATTTTTTTTTATTAATTATTCTTTTGATAATTCTTTACTCATTTGAGTTTTAACCACATGTGTTTTTTGTTTCCACCGATGAGCTACTATCGTCGATATAAACAATTTCTTTTTTTTGCAACTTGTAGTTGTGTAGATTTGTTACCAAACTTAGGTCATGACCATTGTTATTTTTGTAGTATTAACGGTTGTTGTTGTTTCTTCTAAATCAACCTCCAAATCTTCCTTTATTCACAACCCCATGTTTTATTCATGTTGTCTTTTTTTAGGTGACTTTCTTTTGATACAGTTGCTTACAACCGGCTTCTTTCTTTGGTGAGTACCCAAAGACCTTCCCTTTTTTGCTTGTCACTTTCTATTTAAGAATAAGCAACCAGCAGTTTAATTAGACTTATAGATGGTTGATTCCGAGAATGACTTTTGAGCTGAGTTTCTATTCACAATCATATATGTATGATTCAGTGGTTGAGAATCCATTAGTTGCTTATCGCTACAACAGATTCCTTCCTGATGATGTTATTGAGTTATCCGAGTCATCTTCACTAGCTGTTGTAGCTTCATACCCTCCTATTAATGGCAGCTTTGTTTCGATCTTGAAAGAAGAAGACATCCCTAGGATCAAAAGAACCTACCACCTCCCATCATCCATAGTGCTGAGAGTCCCTTTGGATACAGTTGGTGTCGATTGCAACTATCCATATGAATTTGTTGTTCATGAAACTCTCTTTGCTTTAGGCCTTCGCACAGAAGTTCCTTTGTTGATTGCAAAGGTTACCAATCACTTCAGTATATCTCCTGCAACGTACTCCGCAAGCATGGAGAATATTAACTACAAGTCAAGTCTTTGAAGAACTTTGCGGTCTGGATATTGCAATAGAAGAGCTTCTTTTTGTCTAGTTTTTAAAGGCATATAAACCGAAAATAGCATATATCTGATACAGAGGAGGTCCTCATTCAAAGAACTGTTCATGTATGACCTCTCAAGGACTCGTTGTGACAAGTATTGGCAAGAGAAGTTCCTCTTTATGCGTGTGGGAGACAATCCTGGTTATCCGGTCACATAGTTTCCTAGTGGTAGATGAATTGCAGTTAATGTTGAAGGGTTTAACTTCATGTTGTATTTGCGTAGTGTAGTAAAAGCTTGGTGTAGGTGCACAATGTGATCTTCAGCTACTAACGATTTCACCAACATATCGTTGACATAAACTACCATAGTCTGTCCAATTTGATCGGCAAACATCATGTTCACAATTCTTTGATAAGTAGAGCCAGCATTTTTCAAACCAAATTGCATAACTTTGTAACAATATATGCCTTGTGAAGTCATGAATGATGTTTTCTCTTGATCGTATAGATGAATTAATATTTGATTGTAACCACTAAAAGCATCCATGAAACTTATTAGTTGATGTCCGACAATAGCGTCTACCATCTTATCGATGTGAGGTAATGGAAACAGATCTTTAGGACATGCCTTATTAAGATCGGTGAAATTAATACAAACTTGCTACGTTCCATTCTTTTTTCGAACTAACACCACGTTGGCTAGCCATTTTGGATATTGTACCTCACGAATGAATCCTGCATCTAATAGATTTGAATCTCCTTGTTAATTATCAAGTCGCGCACAGGTGCAAATTTTCTTCATCTTTGTCTGACCGACTCGTGGTTTGGATCTACATGTAGACGATGCATGATGACATCCGGGTCTATTCCAGGCATGTCAGCGTGTGACCAGGCAAAGCAATCTGCGTTTGATCTTAAGAAATCAACAAGTCTCTTACGTATGTCACTAGGAATTTTTGATCCGATGCTCACTCTCTTTTCAGGATTGCTGTCTAATAATGGCATCTCGTCAAGTTTTTCCAATTCTGGTTCTTCATTGTGGGGTGCCAATGCTGGATTATGTAATTGATACAATTGTTGACCCTTTCCTTTTAAGGCGGTTTGATAACATGATCGTGAATTTTCTTGATCTCCATCTTTTTTTTGTCACTCCCCATAGGGTAGGAAACATAATTTTTTTTATGAAGAGTTGAAGGTATGACTCCCATATCGTGAATCCAATGAAGTCCCATAATCATGTTGTATGCCGAAGCACAATCTACAACTAGAAATTTTGTATGTTTGTTGACTCCCTCTGCATACACTTGTAGTGTTACTTTGCCTCCGGTTTGTTTCACCTCACCGCTGAATCCTACTAATGGCATGGATTTTCGAGTTAGTCCTTCGTCGTCGAGTCCTAAATCTTTGTATGCTTGCATGTAAAGGACGTTGGGTGAGCTTCCATTGTCGATCAATACTCTTCATTAAACAATTAGCTACCGTCAATGATATGACTAGCGCATTGTGATGCGGAGTCAATATGCCAATTCATTAGTTGTGAAACTTATGGTGCATGTTGGTGTATCTTCTTGTGGAGCTTTCTCCTTGCTCTGATGATTCTTAACAAACCTGGTGTTTCTTATTGCAGCTGAGTGAGTTATTCCACTTATTTCTGAACCTCTTGAGATAACATTGATGACTCAATCATGTTTTGGAGGCGAAGCAGGAGCGAGCTTAGTTGCTGCTCGTTGGTTGCTTCCATCATCTAAATGATTACGAGCTTTATCAAACAAGTATTCTCTCAAGTGACCTATTTTAGTAGTTCATTAACCTTCATCCTCAACGTGATGCAATCCTCTGTTCTATGACCATGATCATTGTGGAATTTGCATCACTTCGAGGTATCACGCTTGTCGTCAGGTGTTTTCATTTTCTGAGGCCATCTTATGGTTCCACCCCTCTATCTTAAGACACTGACTATAGAATCGTGAGAGATCGAGAGGTTACTGATGTCTGGCCATGTTGATGACTTAGGCTTTCCATCGTCAACTTCGCTCAGTGGTCGATGTGTGTTTCTCCTCGTATTCCTGGCGCTTTCATCTCGAGGTCTTTGGTAGGGTTTATCGTCTTTGCTAGTTCTTTCATTCCTTACCACTCGAGAATCAGATCGTGGTGAACGTCATTGGCGATAAGCTGAGTCTTCCTCCCACTTTATTTGTGCCCATGCACGTGAGAGTACATCCTCCATCGTTCTACATTGGTATTTGGTAAATTCTTTGTACAAGTCACCATCTGGTAGTAAGCCTCTTTTGAACGCTGAAATTGCAGTAGACATGCTGCAATTGGGTATCGACACTTTCTCTTTGTTGAAACGTCACATATCGGCACGTAACGGTTCCTCTCTCTCTTCTATCATATCTCGTAAAGGTCACTATTTTTGTATAGCTGTTGTGAACATTCGTTGCTTATATTGTGTTACGTGGTTATCCAGGTCGGATGTTCCATCATACATCTTCATTGTTAGTAACGTGAATTTTCTTGGCATCTCAGTGAGTGCAATTTCATCAGAAAAGGTGTATCAGCGTATGAGTGTAAGTTGCTTTTCCGGATCGGTGGAGCCACTCCAGGTAACTGCTCAATCATGACTTATAATGCACTTAAATGCTTTGTAATCATAGCTTCCAAGTAAGCGGTTTCGGTTGACCTGGCGAAAGGCTCGTGCTCGGTTCTCATCAAGCGTGGTGTACTGCCGGTTCCTTGTCGATCCAAGGTTTCCACTCCATTGAGGTTCACGGGTGTGCCCTGTGTCAGGGTTTTTTCTGTTGTTTTTCTAATGAAGAGTATCCAGTCGTTCGTCTCCTGTCCTGGGTGTTGGTTGATTGGTTCTAGGAGTCGCGTTAAGATCATGATCTGGTTGATTTGCACGCCACAAAATCTAGAGCTTGCTTCGGTAAAGAGTTTTCCCTGCTGATACCAGCGAAGCGTTTTCCTCCCGTAACTTAGCGTTATCCGCTTCGATCTGTGTCAGCTTATGTACTGCCTCGTTCAGCTTTGTAGTCAATGCTTCAAGCTGAGCAGAAACATTCGCATCGATGTTAGTCGCGTCACCTCCATTTCCTGTCATCTCACGTAGTTTACTCTAGCCCTTCCTTCTAGCGCCAATTGTTTGAGCAAAAGTAACCGGTTCGTCAGAGTCTACAGAAAACAAGAAATCTAGGTCGTAAAGTCTTTCTTTCTTGATTAAGATGTTGATAACAAGTACAAGAACCAAGCGACAACTAATCAACTATGAACCCTAATCTTGCTCTTAAGTCGGTTGTTGTGGTTTTGCTAAGCCTCTTGTACTTGCTCCTTATTTTCGTGTCCTTCTCCCTTTGAGAGATCGCTTATTTATAAGTTCCTTAACCCTAATTCCTTGTAGGAACTGCTTTCTTGTTTTTTCCTTTGATAACTTCCTATTTTATTTATGGCTAGTTTCTACTTGTTTGTCGGTTGTTTGTCCTCCAAAGAAAAGGATTAGACTTCTTGTATATGTCGATAGGCCTTTTTGCAGGTTGTTTATGATCCTTGGAGGTTGTCTAGAACCTTCCATCAAATGAGCCGGTCTTCTTAACAACCGGTTAAATATCATCAATAACTTTTTAGCTCTTTTAGACAACCGACCACATAGTTTAACAACTGTCACACGTTGATTAGTCGACAAATTATTTTCACCCAACATACAATATAAGACTATGTAATGTTTTTATTTTGAATACTGATTTTGACAAAATTTAGATTTATACTTTGGGATTATAGTGATGAGTGCTTACAAACAAATAAAATCGATGGACTAATCTAACCATTTGTTGCAGGATTCTTGTAAAATCGCATGAATTTCGTTGCGGTAATATTTTATATGTTTGTTGGTGCCGCCAGCATAGATAAAATTTCAATTCAATTTGGTTGAGATATTTCAGAAAATGATAATTTTTTAATATTTTTATAAAAAATGAAAATTTTATAATTGAAAAACATTAACTAAAAAGAAGAAGTTAATTGCAAACTTTTAACATCATATTTAATATAATACTAGGTTTTCACCCGCGGTACACCGCGGAACTAAATTCTATATTAATGTATTTTAAATAATAATTTTTAATTTATTTAGTTTTCAAATTCCTAATTAATTAAATTTTATCTAATTAATTTATAATTTTGTTTAGAATTTTTTTTCTTCTTCTTACGTTTATACAGTTTATAACCTAATTACATTAAATTTATTATTAGATAGAATATAAAATTTTAAGACACTTAATTTTGTTTTCTATAATTAAACAGATATATATGCCTATATGGTATGTTAGTGTATATTTTTATGTGTATACAATTTTTTTTTTTTGGAATATTAAGAATGTGTTGTAGCATGTGTAATATTGTGTAGTTCATCTACTAAATAATTTATAAGTTAATTTTTCAAACTATGAATACAAATCTATAGTATATGAAATAAACTAATAGTTTTTGTGTTGGTTCTATAGTCCACACCCGCCATGCTAGTAGGATCACGCAACATATTCAAAGATTTTTAATCTGTAAAAACTTATCATACGAAACCCGTGAAAGTAAAATATAGTATGTGAGGCTAAAAGTCACTTTTTATCAAATTAGTTTTTCAAATTTTTAAACAATAATACCTCTTCAATCAACTCCTTATAAAATAAAGAAATAAAATCTGTATACATTTACAATTATGTTTGTTATTTTTTAAAACACTTAGTTTCGATAAAAAAATCAAATATAAGTAGAGTTAATTTGTTTTTAAATTAATTATTTAATATCAATGGTATGACTGTAAATATATGCCAACTTCAAGATTTATTTTATAAATATCTCCAAAAATGTATATATAGATTTATTTAATAATTTAATTAAGATTATTTTTATTTTAACAATTGATGAGTATTAGCAATTTGGGAATGGGTACTTTATTCGAGTGTATCCTTCCAATCGGATAATCTGGGTTAGGAGATTTATGATTCGTTGAGGAACCGAATGAATTACAGATCAGTTTGGTTTGGCTTATATTCGGATTGTTATCAAGTTTCGTTCCATAGTATGCAACAGCTTACAACACTATAGTATATATATATATATATATATATATATATATATATATTAGTTAGATTTGTTTATTTTGTACATATCTATCATTTTTTCTAAATCATATTTTCTTATGTTTTTATTCAAATGATTAGAAAATCAGAAAACCATTACGTATGTTTATACTTAAAATAATAAAAATTTCGTTTTGTTTTGTTTTGTGACCGTAAATCAGTTAAGAATCTCTAGATTCCCAAACCATAAGCTATACAAATGTATGAAAGAAGGTTCCATGGTCTCCTCTTTAGAAAATTATGATGTATATGTTCTTATTTTTGGACCTCTTAATAAATTCAAAGTTTGAAAGCTGTCAATAATAAAATAAAATGAAGGTTGAAGTGAAGAAAGCAGCACGTGAGGCCACATGAGATGAAATGGAGCAGCGGTTGGGGCTCTCTCAGTCACGCACGAAGAGATCAAATCTCACAGTGTCAGTAGTCACATGCGTTCATGTGACCATGAATGAATTTTATTTTTTGTTGACAGCCTCAAAATAGAACTTTCTGATATTTGTTGTTTCAAAAATATTTATGTTTCATTACTAAAAAATAGACAAACTCAAATTTGTGATCTTCGAACGCTAAATGAATCATTTATTCGTTTGTTATAGTCTGATTTCCAGTTGTTTACACTTTTATTATTTTAACTTAACTGATAGTTATTCATTTTCTTATTTTACAATGATATATCATGCATATTTCTTTTTGTCTGGAATTAATTTCTTTCTATGTAATTTTTTTTGTACAATATTATATATGTTTTTAGTTTTTATCAGTTTTAGCAAAAATAAGATTCAGATTTATGTTATTTTTAAAGTAGACTTATGTTTTCGTTTTTTAGTCAATAACATGCATTATGGTATATTTAAATGGGATTCATAAAATGTCCCGATCGAAGTTACGTTGCTCTATCAAATAAAATTGAAACGAGTAATCAACGTAAGATTATTATATTAGCTAGCTACTCTGTTTGTGATTGCTGGTATAAGATTCTTGTGTCGAATGTGCAACTCACACTTGTAAACCATTAAAGAAATATTTAAATCGTACTATATAGACTATAATTTAAAATGAATTCAAATTACGTACTTAATACAATAAAATTCCAAATTAAAATTTTTGATAAAATATATTGTTAATAAAACTAACCAAAAATTGGGGTTTACGTAAGAGTAGGAAAGAGACAGTTGTATAGTGTCGTAGCAAATTAAAAGTTTGCACGTGCGGTGACATCTGTTCGAGAGCTTAATATAGCATGTGCCAAATGAGCTCATATTAAAAATGTTGCTTACGAATAGATATTCTAGTTTCGAACTGCTAAAACATTTAGTAAGTCTCTAATAATTTTGGCCTCTACCAATAGTTATATTCACCATAATACCATATGCTTGCTCATTGGTTTTGCTTCTAATAGTTATGGCCGTAATACCAATTCTAAAAATTAATTTCTCTACTTGGAGCAGCTACACAAAACATAAGGACCATAGAAAACTCTTCACGATTGTCTTTAATTGCTCGACAAACAGAGAAACTAGCATCGACAAAAAAATAAAATGTTGAATCGATGGGCAAAGTTTTGATTTTTCTTAATCATATGCACTAAAGTGTTAAGTCATTAAAAATATCTTTAAAATTAAAGTCTTAACCGATATCAGATGTATTAAATTCAAGAAAGAAAGCTTAATACAACTTCAACAAGAACACAAACTCAGAAAAACTCTCTTTATTTCTTTAGGAAAAATAACTCAAAAACCTAAAGATCTCTCTTCTCTCAAATTTGTGTTAATAGGAAGCCACATCTTGACAACTCTATTTATAAGGAACTTCTCATATCAATTTCCTAATATCTCTAGGAATATGACTTCCTTGTTTCTCATAACTTCCTAAACTAATTTTTTCAAATCTCTTTAGACTTGCTTGTGATTCAAGCTTATTCCAACATTCTCCTCCTTAAGCTTGAAGCACATCTTCTCTAAGTCTTGAACTCCCATGAACTCCCTCATCTCCATGAACTTCATCTTTCCCAATGCCTTAGTAAGAATATCCGCCTTTTGTTCGATTCCTGGTACATGCTCAACTTCGATTTCTTCATTCTCCACACACTCTATGATGAAATGAAACCGTCTCTGAATGTGTTTGCTTCTGCCATGGAAAACATGATTTTTTTTTAGAGCTATTGCTGATTTATTATCAATACGAATGATAGCTTTCTTGGCTTCGACTCCTGTAATCTCACTAAGCAAATCCCGCAGCCAAATCACCTGTTTATTTGCTTCAGTTCCAACCATAAACTCAGCTTCGCAAGATGACATAGCCACTACATCCTGTTTTTGTGAACACCAAGAAATGGGACTATCTCCTAAATAGAAACTATGGCATGTCGTATTTCTACCATCGTCTGGATCAATGCTAAGACTGCTGTCACTATCCAACTAGCCTTTGTATTTTCGAGCTTCTTTCAAACGTTAAACCAAGAGATGTTGTTCCTTTGAGATACCTCAAGCATTGTCATATTGCAGCACCGTGTGACACTCTGGGACTATGCATATATCTGCTCAAAACTCCTACACAATATGACAAGTCCGGTCTTGTGTGAATCAAATACCGAAGGCAACCGATTTTCTTCCTGAAATCTGTAGCATCGATCTCTCTCTCATCTTCAGCTTTTGACAGTGTGAGTCCAAACTCCATTGGTATGTACTCGGGATTGTAGTCCACCATTCTTGTTTCTTCCAAGATTTTCTGAGCATATCTCCGCTGACTTAGCACAATCCCATTCTCGTGTTGGATTACCTTTATCCCGAGATAATAAGTTAACTTGCCAAGATCACTCATTTCAAATTTAGCAGCCATATCCTCTTTAAATTTGTAAATGATTATCTTGTCTGTCCATGTGACAAATAAATCATCAACATACACTGCAATAACCAAGATTTGTCCATTCTCTGTTTTTCGATAAACAGTCGGTTCCTTAGAGCATTTCTTGAACTGCAGTTCCTCAAGAATCTGGTTCAGCTTGTTGTTCCATGCTCTTGGAGCTTGAAGCAGACCGTACATCGCTTTATTCAGCTTATACACCTTTTCTTCACACCCTTTCTTCGCAAATCCCTCGGGTTGAGTGATATAGACTGTCTCCTTGAGTTCTCCATGAAGAAACGCTATTTTGACATCTAAATGGTGAATCTCCCACCCATTTGTCGCTGCAAGGTTTATGAGGAGTCTTATGGTTTCAATGCGCGCAACAGGAGTAAAAACTTCTTCAAAATCAATTCCATACTGTTGCACATATCCCTTAGCAACAAGACGAGCCTTATACTTGTTGATGCTACCGTCAGAGTTTCTTTTCAACTTAAACACCCATTTGAGTCCAATAGGCTTTGTTCCAGGCGGTAAGTCAACTAGGTCCCAAGTATGCAATTTTTCGATTGACATAATCTCATCGTTACAAGCGTTGAGCCACTTACTCGATCTACTTGCTTCAATAAAATTTCTTGGTTCATTGTTCAAACACAAGAGGAGTGTTTCACCTTCTTCTTCAGCAAGTAGAACATAGTCTCCAAGATACTTGGGTGTGTTACTCTGTCTTTGACTTCTCCTTAGAGTAGGCGGATTGTTCTCCACGACATCTGCTTCTTCTTCGTGTTCTGCAATTTCTGGCGTGTGATCGTTGTTGTCTGTTGCATCTCTGTCATCCTCATTACCATTAATATTTTCATCTGTCTCCGGGTTGTTATTAACGACCTCCTGCTCAGACACAGTACCGTGGTTTCCAAACTCACCAAGACTAAGATTAAATCTTCCATCACCATCTTGCTCTGTAGGATTTTTCCTCCAATTCCAGCCTTTGTTCTCATCAAAGATTACATCACGACTCACAATAACCTTTCTTGTTTGAGGATCATACAATCTATATGCCTTAGAACCTGGTTCTATCCCTAAATGAACTAACATCCTTGATCGGTCATCTAGCTTCTTTAGCAGATTTGAATCAACCTTTGCGTAACTGATGCAGCCAAAAATCCGTAGATGATCAATACGAGGTTTCTGTTTCTTATAGATTTCATATGGAGTCTTGTCTGTTAATGCCCTTGTAGCTATCCTGTTTAGTAGATATGCAGAATGCCTTACTGCTTCCCCCCATAGATAATTTGGAACCTTCATGTGCTTTAGGATACTCCTTGTCATTTCCATCATTGTTATGTTCCGTCGTTCTACAACACCGTTCTGTTGTGGTGTATACGGAGCTGTAAGATGTCTCTGAATCCCGACGCTCTCACAGTATTCATTGAATTCTTGTGAAACAAATTCACCACCTCTATCTGTTCTAAGAGTCTTGATTCGAGCCCCTGATTCCTTCTCAACACGGTTCTTAAAAATCTTAAACTTCTCAAATGCAGAGCTCTTCTCCTTCAGCAATGTGATCCACATGTAGCGTGAGTGATCGTCAATAAGAACAAAGATAAAACGATTACCAGCAGCTGTACTTGGTGTTATTGGTCCACAAAGGTCTCCATGGACCAGTTCTAGGACTGAAGATGCTTTGTATGTGGTGGCTTGTGGAAACGTCTGTCTTGTCTGCTTTCCAAGAAGCCAAGAACTGCAGATTTCTTTTTCAAACACTACGTGTGGGAGACCTTGGACGAGTTCTTTCTGCTTCATGGACTTGATAGTGTTGGAATTTATATGTCCAAAACGAGCATGCCAACGACTGGACTCGCTAATAGAAGACAAATTTAAGTAGGCATTGTCGCGAAAATCCAAACGGATCTTGTAAAGTCTGTTCTTGGACCTTGGTGCTCTTGCAAGAAGTTTTCCTTGTGCATCTCTCATTGTCAGATATTCTCCATTTAGCCTGATGTTGCAGCCTGCTTCTGTTGCTTGTCCCAAACTGATTATGTTGCTATTTAAATCCGGAATGTAGTAGACCTCTGACATGACTCACAATTCACCATACATGTCAACAAGAGAAATTGATCCTTTCCCTTTTATATCAACACGAGAATCGTCTCCAAACCGTACCTTCCCGGTAACAGATTCATCCATCTTCTCAAAATACCTTTTATCCCCTGTCATGTGGTTACTGGCACCATTGCCAAGGTACCATATATTGTCCTCTCTCATGTTGGTTTCAAACTTACTCGGGATGCATCGTTTCTCATTAAGAAAAACAACCTCATGCATCATAAGTTCATCACCATCTTGAGTATTAGTGGTATCCAGAACTTGAGCTTCTTGTAACTTTAGCAATCGATCAGGACAATCAAAGGCAAAGTGACCTTGTTTGTCACATCGAAAGCAGGTGACACGAGAAGCATCTCTTTGTCCATTACCTCGTCCTCTCCCTCTTACTCTGTAGAACCGACCTCCTCGACGTTTCGGTAATCGTTTGTATATTCACGACTGTTTTGTGTCTCCATGTTTGCATACATTAGTTTAGATTGATCCTCTTGTACTTCTCCTGCATCAATGATTCTTTCTTCATATGCTTTCAGTCTTCCGATGATGTCTTCAAAGGTGGTGGTGTTTAGGTCTAACACATGTTCTAAAGAAGCCACTATATGGATGAACTTCTTGTGAGGAAGACAATTAAGAAACTTTTTAACCATCTTGGATTCGTCAATAGCTACTCCGAGAGAAGCTGATTTTGAGGCTAACTCTGACATCTTCCCTGCAAACTCATCGATTTTCTCTGAATCTTTCATCTTAAGTCGCTCAAAGTCGGCCATAAGCGTTTGTTGACGAGCTTCTTTCACACGCTCTGCTCCCACATGTCTTGACTTGATGGCATCCCACACCTTTTTAGTCGTATCTAAGTCACCAATTTGCAGAACAAGAGCTTCGGATATAGACTGAAATAATAGAGCCATAGCCATATTATTTTTGTCTTCATCTGCTTCCTCTGTTTCAGGTTCGATCGCCTCCCAAACCTTATGAACCTTCAAAGCAATCTTCATCTTTAACGCCCAGACAGTATAGTTTGTTGAATTGAGCATTGGACATTGGATGGAGGTAGATCCGGTTCCTTCTTTTGGTTTAGCTGCAACAATTGTACCCTCAGACATCGTTCCCTAGGATATCGTAATGCTCTGATACCAAATATTAAATTCAAGAAAGAAAGCTTAACACAACTTCAACAAGAACACAAACTCAAAAGAACTCTCTTTATTTCTTTAGGAAAAATAACTCAAAAACCTAAAGATCTCTATTCTCTCAAATTTGTGTTAATAGGAAGCCACATCTTAACAACTCTATTTATAAGGAACTTCTCATATCAATTTCTTAATATCTCTAGGAATATAACTTCCTTATTTCTCATAACTTTCTAAACTATTATTTCCAAATCTTTTTAGACTTGTTTGTACTTCAAGCTTATTCCAACGAGATGTTCCATGATATCATTTTAATGTTTTAAGAAACTTTTTAATCTGAAACTGTGAAACAATAATGTAAAACCCGTCGATCAAAGTTACTTTAAACCATGTGATAAACCGATAATACTATTATCAATTTATCATGTTGTAAATGCATATGTGCATATATATATATATATATATATATACTTATAATTTAATGTCGTAAAATCTTAAATTTTATTTTATTTTGTTAAGAAATAGTTTTACTTGTTTCGATTTACATTTTAATTCATATCTCAAATTTATCAATTGTTTAAGAGAAGTGGTTTGTTGAACTTATCAAGGTGATAAACTTTAGTTGAAAACAAATAAATACATAATGAGACCACATCAACAGTTTTATTCAAGCAACTATTGAGTGTGTAATTTAGCTTATATAATACGTTTTAAACATATACACCAATTTTACATAAATTATCCAACTCTCACCAAAAATATCAGCGGCACCGCTATTTCAATAAATTACCAAGCAAGGTTTCCTCCCAATGCGTGCATATACACCCAATTTCCGCCCACATCTCATGGTGGTGTTTACATATTTTTGACCGGTGTTATGTAGCTATTTATTTAGCAATCCCATATTGCCAATTTAATTACAAAAAATAAAGATACAACTTCTGTTTTGGGTAGACAATTGATTTTGGTTGGGGACATCCAACTCAAACCAAAATGATCAACTTATGACTTTCACCATTTACTTCCTCACTTCTTTATCCTCTTTTTTTTTTTTCAAAAATATCTAAAATTTTTTCTGTGATTGTCTATTTCTATTATCTATTTGACGGCATTGTACTGTTGATTAAATATTAGATTTAATTTCGGTGCGTGTATTGTTTGTCTTGTGTGTCCCCAGTCTTAAGACTGTTCGGCATTTATTTTGTAAGGTCGATCAAATCCCACCCAACGTTTTTTTGAAAAGGGTGTTAACCCACCAAAATTTCATTCTTATCTTATAGTTGTAATCCATCTACTTTACTAAATCAGATTATATAAATCTCTCTTAAATTGGTCGTATCACTTTTTTTTCTTTTGGTCGTATGTTATATTATCATCATGGATATGTTGATTTATCCTATCACACATGAGGGTCAATCTATCATATCTACTTACAGATACATAATATACGTGATAATTAGGATAAACAACTTCACGAACAACTCCATAACATACAACTTTTTTCGTAATATTCAGATTCCCAGTTGAGGATTCTTACATGCACCAACGATAGACCCTCTTACTCGTAGTACTTGACACTAAAACGGATGATTTTACCTACTGCATCTCGAATTTTTGTTTAGTTTTACACCATTATAATCTAAAAAGGAGCATTCTAGCTCTATGAATCAAACCCTATATATACTTATTGTAGGTATGTTTAAATCCTTGACCATTGGATAATGCAACTTGCACAACTGAATTAGGAAAAAAAAGCTGTATATATTCGGGTTTTGACTTTGTATATGATAAAAAAGTAATGATGTTATTCTATGGCATTTGTTTAGATGCATGGAAGATTCGGAGCTTCCGTAACGGGTGGAAGGACAACTATTATTTTCCCTTTTAAAAACGATTCAAATTCTGTTCTACTACTAGAAGACAAAGTAGAAGATCATTGCACTAACAAAGTTTTAAACTTCAAGAACATATTTTAATTTTAGTTTCTGTTCAAATTTTATTCATGTTAAATTGTTAATTTACCAAGATTGGTATAGAATGGACTCCTCTCTTAGATTGTGAGAATAATAATAATAATAATAATAATACTTTTCTTTTATATTAAAAAAGCTCTTGTTCCATCCTAAATTTGAACTGAACTCCCTGCCGACACATTGTTGCATTCATAAAAGAGTAACTATATATAGTTATAAAAAAAAGTTGAATATAATTTCAAAAACAAAGAAAATTGAATATAATTCTGCCGTTTTCTCTCCTCCTGGTACCTTCCTTCACTTTCTCCCATATAAACCTCACTTTTTTCTCATCTTCATTCACCAAACCATCTCTATCTCCCTCTCACTCTCTATTTAGAAAGGATCAAAGTCTCAATCTTTTGATGAAGGATCCCATAAATTAAAATTTAACAAAGTCCGAGNTTGATGTGCTTAAAACTAAATTTACACCAATAATCAACCACCAATATCGAGACGTTTTTTTTTTTTTTTTTTTTTTTCATAATTTTTCACAAAAAGACAACTAATTAATGGGTGCTACTACCACCATTTCGATTCTTGTTCTCCTTCTTCTTGGGTTGGCTCAGCTTGCAGTTTCAGGGCATGACTATAAACAAGCTCTGAGCAAAAGCATTCTATTCTTTGAAGCTCAGAGGTCAGGACACCTTCCTCCCAACCAGAGAGTTTCATGGCGATCTCACTCCGGTCTTTACGACGGCAAATCAAGCGGCGTAAGCTTCCTCAAAAATAAAAATAAATAAACTGAAATTCGTATATTATGCTAGTCTCTAGTAATATTCAAAACTTTGTTAATCAGATTTTTTTCCATAATTATTTTACTTTTTATAATATAAAGTTATATATTAACCGCTGTTTAGATCCATAAAATAATTTGACTTTCCGTTGACCCTATTATTTAACTAATATGATCAAAATCTAAGCGTTTGGATGGTTTTTGGCCACCTAAAACGTCACATAAGCAGCTGATTATTAATACTACATTATATTTCTTAATTTGAATTACATTTTTTAAATATTGTGCAGGTGGATCTAGTTGGAGGATACTATGACGCCGGAGACAATGTGAAATTCGGGCTTCCGATGGCTTTCACGGTTACCACAATGTGTTGGAGCATCATAGAATACGGTGGCCAGCTAGAATCTAATGGCGAACTTGGCCATGCCCTTGACGCCGTTAAGTGGGGAACTGATTATTTCATTAAAGCCCACCCTGAACCTAACGTCCTCTATGGAGAGGTAACATTAATAATTAGTAACACTCTAATCACTTATCACTTTCTTTATAAATTAGACTAATTTTAATTTGGTTATGAAAATTTTTTGTAACCGTGTAGGTGGGAGATGGTAAATCGGACCATTATTGTTGGCAAAGGCCAGAGGAAATGACCACTGATCGTAAGGCTTACAAGATTGATAGGAACAATCCTGGTTCGGATCTTGCCGGAGAAACCGCTGCCGCAATGGCTGCCGCTTCCATAGTTTTTCGCCGCTCTGATCCATCATACTCAGCCGAGCTAATCCGTCACGCCCGTCAGGTTCTAAAATCTCAAACCAAAACGTTTACAATTTTGAACTCCTTTAGTTATGCTTGATTGCAATAGAAGGAGCTCTAAATAACATTTTGAAATTAGTTTTTGTCAGAACCGGAATTAAAGGTGCAAAAACGTAGATAGTAGAAATAACCTTCTAAATTCATAATATTTACGAGTTTTGCCACTGATCTTAACCCAATTCTTATGTTGGCAGCTTTTTGAATTTGCGGACAAATACAGAGGCAAATACGACAGCAGCATTACCGTGGCACAAAAATACTACCGATCAGTCAGCGGTTACAATGTACTAAAATGTTGCTTTTTAGTCTAAATGCAAACACTCTTTTACATTCCATTAATTCTCATTATAACCGTAATTTTGTATAACCAGGATGAGTTACTCTGGGCTGCTGCGTGGTTATACCAAGCAACCAATGATAAATATTATCTAGATTACCTCGGTAAAAACGGCGACTCAATGGGCGGTACCGGCTGGTCGATAACGGAATTCAGTTGGGACGTTAAGTATGCCGGCGTTCAAACCCTTGTCGCCAAGGTAATTCACTTCAATTTAACCAAGTTTGTTCGGTTTAATATGGTTATACTAAACCTGGAATTTGCTTGGTTGATAGATTTTGATGCAAGGGAAAGCAGGAGAACACACTGCCGTGTTCGAGAGGTACCAAGAGAAAGCAGAACAGTATATGTGTTCGTTGTTAGGTAAAAGCACCAAAAATATAAAGAAAACTCCCGGCGGTTTAATTTTCCGGCAAAGCTGGAACAATATGCAGTTTGTCACGAGCGCTTCTTTCTTATCCGCCGTGTACTCTGACTATCTCTCGTCCTCCAAAAGAGTTCTACGTTGTTCTCAAGGAAACATCTCTCCATCCAAACTTCTTGATTTTTCTAAGTCACAGGTTTGCCCCAAAAACTTTCCTGATTTTTGCTTATTCACCCCCATAATATGGAACCAAAATGAAACCATAAACATATAATTGAATTTGAAACTGTAGTCGTGTATTTGAAAGTACTACAGTACACTATTATAAAACACTTACTAAAACTAGTACTATTTTGGGCCAATTGTGAATCCGGTATAATATTTCAGATTTTTTTGAATATTTTATAGTATTTTAAATTTTGTATTCTAAATGGATAGTTTTGATTATTCGTTCTATATCATACTACTTGTTCCCATCTTAAAAAATTAAAATGTAACGTTAGATCTATGCAAATTAAATAATTGATAAATAAATTAAAATAAACTAGGTGGATTACATTCTCGGAGACAACCCAAGAGCGACGAGTTACATGGTTGGATATGGAGAGAACTATCCACGAAAAGTTCATCATCGTGGTTCGTCGATTGTCTCCTTCAATGTTGATAAAAAGTTCGTGACTTGCCGTGGTGGTTACGCCACGTGGTATAGCCGAAAAGGAAGCGACCCAAATGTTTTGACCGGAGCTATAGTTGGTGGACCCGACGCCTACGATAACTTCGCTGACCAACGGGACAATTACGAGCAAACCGAACCAGCAACTTACAACAATGCACCTCTTCTTGGTGTACTAGCCCGGTTAATTTCCGGTCCGAGGGGATCTGACCAGCTGCTCCCCGGTAAGATTTAATACATTGTATTGTCTAATCAAAAGTTTTATGCTACTAGTTATAATTAACCTCTGGACTTCCCAATTTTCTAGTAGACTTGGTTAACCGGGTTATGATTTTAGGTGTTACTCCAACTCCAAGTCCGGTTATCATAAAACCAGCACCGGTACCAAAGAGGAAACCAACAACACCTCCTGGTTTGTCATCTTTAGACATTTTATACCAACTCATCGTGAAAAACCAATTCGATTTGGTATAATAACCTAACCAATTTGCTTAATTTTTATTTTGTATAGCAGCTTCATCTCCTAGTCCCATTACGATATCGCAGAAGATGACAAACTCATGGATGAACGAAGGAAAGGTTTACTATCGATATTCAACGAGATTAACCAATAGATCTACAAAAACATTGAAAAATTTGAAGATATCAATCACCAAACTCTATGGTGCAATATGGGGTGTAACCAAAACCGGTAACTCGTATGGTTTCCCTTCATGGATCCAATCGTTACCGGCAGGCAAAAGCATGGAGTTTGTCTATATCCACTCAGCTCCACAGGCAAATGTCTTGGTTTCTAACTATTCTTTGGAATGAGTAGAAGGGTTTTGGTGTGTGAGACCGGTTTACTTGCTTGTAAACTTGTTCACCTGCTTTTGAAAATATTCGGGTTAGTTATACCGATCGGTTAGGATTTTGGGAGTATGAGAAAGAAGAATTCTCTAGTTTGTACTTTGTACACATAGAGAGAGATTTGAGACTGTAAAATTAGGCATAATTCTGTTTCTTATAATTCAAAAGCTTTTTCTCCATTTTAGTTTTTTTTTTTTTAACTCTTGAAACCATTTTAGTTTATATATTTAAATTTCTTCAATTAATATTTAGAGAAATTAGGTGTTATGACTTGTGATGCTGGACATATTCGGTTTGGTAACTGACTTGGTTATGGTAAGTCTAAATGACTATATTGGTCCAAACTATTTATGTTCCAATGTTTTGTTATTTTGTGTGTTATTTAATTGCAGCTTGGTCCTCTAATTATGCAGTCGGATCGACATTTTAGCTGTTAAATACAAAGCAATGCATCTAGTGTGGCGCGGTCTTACTGAAGCTGAAGTTACTTTGTTTCTGCTAGCAGAACTTCATTATATAATTTAATCTCAACTTATTAAAAAGTATTATTTGAATATGAATTTGTATAAATAAATATGAAATGTAGACCAATTGCATAAGACTTGTTTAGGGTTTTGTTTTTTTTTTTTTAAAAATACTGAAATTACGAAATCTAACAAATTTTCAGTAATAAAATCGGTTTGGTTTGAAATCAATATTTCTATAATTCGGTCTTTGGCACGTAAATATAACATTTATAAAAGATATGCATAAACCAGCAAGAAGTACTTCGCGTATTATTATGTGCATCATGCTGAAATATCAAATACAAAGCCGTGAGAAATCAAGTTTATAGATGGACCCTAAAACAGAAAGAAGTGTTTTTTTTTTTGTCAACAGTTCGATTGAATAACCGCCAACAATTGCTGAACCGCCGCAACAATATTCATGACAAACTCACTCTCTGAGCTGCAAAAGGATTTGAAAAAAAACACAAAAATGATTAATGAGACGAATAACTGTTAAACATAACCATGTGCCTAGTTAATGGTTTATAAAAATCACCTGGTGCGACTTGCATCATACTTAATGCCCATCCTTGCACTGACTGACCGTAGAGCCGCATCCCATGCTAGGATTGTGTCTTTGTCAGTGTTTCCTGAATGCTTACGGAACACTCCCGTTTCCTTTATCCTCATGTCGCGTGGCTCCACCATGTAGAAGATGGGAATGACTCTGAGCATTCCCTCATCCATGTATTTTTTTATCACCATCAGCTCCTGCAAGCACCATTTGGACTCTAGGTAGTTTTGAGTGAAGACTACCAAAGCAATACTCGAACCTTTTATCATCCGGGAAATGGATTCAAAAAGTGACTGCCCTCTGAAAATTTCATTGGTGTCCAACGCAACATTGATCCCATCCATTTCCAAGGCAAGAATCAAATGTGAGACAAAGTTGGAGCGCACATCTTGGCCGCGGAAGCTGATGAACACTTGGTTATTCTCTGTGGGAGATTTCTGCAAACGAGAAACAAAAAAGATAGCTTGGCCAGTTTAGCTGGAACTGCTCATTCTTGACAGGTTTAAAAAAATGGAAGAGAAAACAAATTGATTCGGAATATTCCATTTCATTATACAACGGTAGCAAGAAAAAATGAGCAATAGTAAACAACCAAGTTACATTCTTAATATTTAACATGGAGTATGATATATCACATGTTAAATATTAAAAATGTAAAAATGTAAATTTTCATAACTTTAATACTAATAATAAAACCATAAAAATATGATTCTATATATTATCTGTAGAATAAAAAATTGTTTCGTGGTGTGTCACGGCTTAAATTAGAAAAATGAGCAACAGGGAGAAATACCTCAAACACTGGTATTGGGTTAGCACCTTCCTTCTTTTTAGTTTCCTCAGATAGCAACTTGCTCAACTGTTCCTCACATTGCTTAGAGAGTTTATCTATGGGATATGTCTCCCAGCTGCAGCCAAATGAAGTGAAAGTTGAGTGAAAAACTTTAATGAAGGCAGCAATTAGTGTTGCTGTAAACAAGAGCAAATCACCTAAAGTTTCCTTCAAACCCCAAACCCATGCTTCTCATGAGAGACACCAAATCTTCTTTACGTTTCTTGACTGTGATCTGTCTCACAAAGAGTAGTTCATTATGATGGGAAAATTACAAAAACAAAACAGGGTATTCAAAAAATTGGATTGATAAATAACACTTCACATTTTGTTAGACTTTTATAAAATAGAACTGTTATCAGATTTCCACGGCCTATCTAACATATATTCAATAATGACTTAGTCGAGACAAAGGCAAACCTGAGACAACTGGTTCATAGTGGCCGGATCATCTTTTGCATAAGCATTATTAACCTGTTTGGTGAGTTTTTCTATAAAGCTGGTAGAGACCAAAATATGTGACAATGAGACCATTGGATTGTATAAATTAATCTTGTCATAAATGACCAAAATATATGACTATGAGCTAAGCAAAACTTACTCATCTTCTTCTCGGTACATGAAGTCTCTTGTCGTCGTGACAGACTTCAAAGCCTCTCTCCAGTTTATGAGCCTCACCCCCGATCTCAGCAAAGCCTCCATATTATTCCTCATCGCGGTTTTATGTTCTTCCGCCTCGCACCTTAGGAGATTTTTACCAAACAAACCCTGGACCCGGATAACGTCCTCTGGCTCCACCTTGTAGTAGATTGGAATGGTACGCAGCTTTCCTATGTCCATCCGTTTCTTCACCAGCACGAGCTCGTCAAGGCACTCGCGTGACTTGGCGAAACCGACAGAGAAGATCACCAGCACGAAACTCGATTCCCGGATCTTATTCAATACCGTTCGGAGGTCTTCTGACACTTTGTTATCCCGTCTCAACACGCTGACTCCGCTGCGTTCCAGGCCGGATTTCAGGTAGAGTGGGACGCTGTCCGGCACATCCTCCCCGTATAAACTGAGGAACGCCACTTGCTTCTCCGCCGCCATGGACTCGTCAAATCAAATTATCAAGGACTTTCGAAACTTAACAATATATTGAAGAAGTGTAGAACAATGTAAGATCTAGGGTCTGAAATCACCATCTATCCTACTACAAAGTACAAACACATCGTTGACTTCATAAATCATAAACAACATTATTATTTATCCGCGTGTCTAAATAGTATTGAAACTAGATTTGGACCCGTGCTAGAGCACGGGTTAAAGTTCCTTTTATCTGTATTATAATTTCAAAATAAAATATAACTTATAAGACGCTTAGCATTGTAAACTCAGAAACAATTGTTATAATTATTTTTTTGTATGAATATGAGAGATGTATTTTGGTGAATGGAGATCTGAATGATTTATATCAATGTTTTTTAACTAAGACCGGACCGGCCGGTCAGTTCGATCCAACCACAACCCGATAGATATTCCGGTCCGGGTAACCACTAAAAATCTAACAAATAAAACCTCCAAAAAACCATAAAACCCCGCTAAAATCTTGTGAACCCTCGTGAACCGGTGGTTGAACCGGTGGGTCGGATCGGGTTGTCGGTCTCAAATTAAAATATTTTATTTTGGTCACACTTTAAACTTAAACCAAATTATAAATAAATGTTGTTATTTATAAAAGAATCAGTTAGTTATTTTATCTAATCATTTAAAAGTTTAATTTTACTTGTTTAATACTTAATTATGTATGTTTTATTCATATATTTATATAAAAGTAGATGTTATATTCATAAAATGTAATCAAACTAATAAACTAATTGACCCGTAATTCAATCGGTCCGACTTGTTGACCCAGTGGCCCGAAAGACTTCCGGTTCACCTTCCGGTCCAATTTTAAAGACATTGATTTATATTTAAAACTTGGAAAGATGTTAGGTCAGATTTGGAATATCCCGTTTAAGATTTTCGGTTACAATTAAGGTTTTATTTGTTACCATTAATATATGAACTATCAACTTGTAACCAATTAATATATGGATTAATTTATAATTTATGTATAACCTATTTATAACCATTTATAACCATTTATTAAAATTATAAAGTCTACCAAAACAATGTTATGTACTTCCCTTTTATTAAAAAGGAGATACACTCCAAATGTTATATTGATTATTAAAAAATAAAAAAATGAAAAAAAAGTTCCGTGTTTCCACAAGTTTCCATGTATCTGAAACGGGAAACAGATCTTAAAAAAAGTTTCCATGCACAATTTATCCAATAAATGATTTTCCTTTCTTCAAAATAAACTATTTTGGAGACAAATGTTCTGATAAAATTTGGGTGCATATTCTGAAAAAGAAAAAAAAATCGTTTTTAGATATTTGTTGATACAATCTCTAAACGGAATAAATCAAAATCAAGTTAATCAAATTGAGCTGATCCAATCAAAACTCGAAACCAGGTTGATCACCAAATCAAACATGAAACTATATATATCGTTTAATTGCAAAAGATAGAATCGACGATGTAAATCATAAAATCAAGAAAATTAAACAGCCACCACATATTCTGATTTTATTCCACTTTATTTAAGTATGTCATCATAACATTTATTTAGATCATGACCAATTACAGAACATAACTTGACCAAATCCATTAAGATCTTGTTTTGTTCTCTTCCTCACCTATTGAGAACTACTATCGAGAGGCTGAAGCATCACCGGTAAGCCGTATTGCGGAAAGAGATTGAAGTTATCAACTGGCGTGTGCCTATACTCTGGGGAAAGGCTAAGATGGAACCGCTGAAGGAGCATAGTGACCACAGTCTTAGCTTCGAGCATGGCAAAGTTTCTTGCAATGCAAGCTCTTGGCCCAAATGAGAACGCGAGGAGAGCGTTTGGGTTAATGGCGGCTTGAGAAACGCCGTTTTCGAATCGCAAGGGGTTGAATTGTTCGGCGTCTTCTCCCCATATTGCCTTGTCGCTGTGCATCTTCAAAAACGGAACAACAATGCTCGTGCCCTTTGGGATCTCCAAGTGTCCTACCTTCATATCTTGTGTTGCGTCTCGTGTCATTTTAATCACGGGTCCGTACAGACGAAGCGACTCCATCAACACCATGTTCAACTGCACGATAAATAGGTTTCACCAATCACAATAGATCCATTAGCTTCAACCACAAGAAACTTAAATAGGTTTCCCCAATTGGCTTCAACCGCAAGGAACTCTGGAAAATCAACATTACCAGTTTGAGTTTGGATAAGGTGTCTGAATCTGGGATCTTATCTCTACCACATTCATTAAAAACCTCTTCTCTAAGTTTCTCTTGCCAATCTTGGTGTAAGCTCAGTAACATCGTAGTCCATGTCAACAGAAGCGAAGTAGTTCCTTGCCCTGAATAGTAGAAATTCTTGCATTCCTCTATGATCTCATCATTTCTCATTTTTCTATCAGACTCTTGAGATTTTGCAGCTTTCAACATGAGCCCTAGAAGATCGTCTCCATAGTTCTTACATTCTGACTTTAGCCTTGCGTCTATGATTCTTTCGATCGAGTCCTTTACTTTCTTATCGAGCTTCCATAGTCCAAGGTTGGTAGGCGTAGGAAGGTATCTTGAAACACAAGAAACAACAATTTTAAGAATATCTTTGTCTGAAAGTTTCAGAGTAGTGAGTATTATTATACTTACTGAGTTCCAGGGATGAAGATTTTAGTGAGAGAAGTAACATAATAATCCTCTAGCTCTTTCTGTGCTCTAGAGAACTCGATGCCTTCCGCGTAACTGCTTCCAAACGCAGTGGTGGCTATAATGTCGGAGGCCAATCTATAAAACTCTTTGTCCATCTCCAACTTCATCACCACTTCACCAATACTCTGTTTGCTCCACTCGTCGAACATCCTCAAGGTGCAATTCACCATCGGTTTCGTCATAGCCTGACAGTTTTAGCAAGCAGATTAATTAGATTCTGTTTCAGATTAATTAGTGCTGAGAAGTTGAATAAAAAAGAAGAAAAGACCTTGAGCTGGTCTATGGAGAAAGCAGGGTTTAAGATTCGTCTATGGCGAGCCCAATCATCACCGTCTATAAAGGTTAGTCCTTTACCGAAAAGTAGGAAGACCTCAGGTCTTTTTACTGGTATAACAGAGAAACCGAACTTGCTCGACAAGATCTGTTTCGCTAGTTCTAGATCTGAGATGTATAGCGTAGGTTTTGTCCCATTCCAGTATAGAAATGTTTCTCCTAAATAAAGCATAGACACAACATGTGTTTATTAAGCAGTCCTTCATCTATGAAAGGAAGTTAAAAAAAAAATTGGAGATTGGACAGAAACGGCACCGTATTGGGACATCCATTGGTGATAGTGAGGAAGCACACGAGGGAAGATATCGTTGGACTTGGGATCAAGAACCCAAAGGTTAGTTTCTTTCTTCATCTTCTTCATCTCACTGAGGTTTCCGTACAAGATTTTGTACTTTGGTCCTGAGATTCCTTGTTTCTTGAATCTTCTTGACAGCATCAATGGCCGCCAAAGGAGGATCAAACAAGCTTCCCATACCTTGGGAACAACAAGGAGCAGAAGAACGAGTACTAAGATATTGGTCGTGCTTATGCGTTCCATTAAAAGAAACACAAGTATTATCTCCCCTTTTTTTTTTTTGGGGAGCAAGGGCCAAGGGGATAGAGGACCAAACATATGACTTGTGTTTTTCCGATATGGATAAGCACATATATGTTTATGAGATATTTAACAATTATACCACATTCAAAACTCAAACTTTTCCAACCTACCACATTCAAAACTCTTTTTTCAATGTACCACATCTGTTCATGACAAAATGACCATTGTACTCTTTGGTGTGATTGTGGTGTCGTTGTAGACATGGTTTGATGGACCAGAGCCAGGGATACGTCTATGAAAGACGTTGTCCACAATCCAGCCTAGTTTACACTGTGGACCATACAATTTGGTTGTAGATGGATCAGATCTGGTGAACCAGTTCCTGTGGACCAAATCTCTTTTNTTTTTTTTTTTTTTTTTTTTGTAGACAAGTTGGTTTTGTTGTTTGTGGACAAGTTATACTTAATTAGACTTTTAGTTACTAAGTTTCATGGCTTGTATAGTACTAGTTTCACAACTTGTCCACAGTGTCCACTTGTCCTCTATTAAATTTGTCATGCACTAGATGATTCACAAAAATTCTAGTAAACAACATTTTTATTAACTCGGTGGACCAGTTTTAAACTCGCACAAAAGAGAGACAACTAATCATTTATTTATTTATGTTGTAGACAAGTAATTTAAGCTAGTGGACAAATTTGTACTCCTCAAATTGTCTACGAGACTTGTCATATTAGCAGGAGGGCAAAAACGTCATTCTATCTCACATTTATGGTAGATCAGAAAAGGAATCTCAATTATGGTACATTTAGAAAGTTTTGTGGGAAATGTGGTACATTAAACTAAATTCCCTATGTTTATTTATAGAAATGTACATGGGTCAATAATTTAGTAGGAACAAAATATTTCTATTTTACCCTTTACACATACACTAAAATTTTTCTCGATTTTAGTTTTTGTTCACGAACTTTCGATTAATCAAGTAAAGCTCAAATTATAGAGATAAAAAAAAGAATTTAATCTTAAAAATTGCATTGAAACATATACTTTCTTTTGTAACAAAGAAAAAATGTCAAAATGACACTCTTTGTGAAACAGAGAGAGTATTAAACAATGATTTGTTCTCTTTTTATCTATGAGTCTGTGACTAATATATAAGTAAGCTTTTAAAACCTTTACCTTTGCCAACAAAATTCAGTTATTGTTAATATTTGAAAAATTCTCACAAATAACACTAAAATAAGTTTTTAACGTTTTCTTCGTAATAATGTGACATTATTCTCATGTTTTTCCTCTGTTTCTCTTAGAGGTTCACCATTTCGTTGTTTCTCTTCTTTGTTGAAACATAGATTATCTTGTTTTCTCTTTACTCTCTTGAGTTTTGTTTAGTTTCTTGTTCTAAACTATGGCACTAACGTTTAGTAAAAGAAGAGAAAAACATTAATCTTCAACATTTTATTATGTTTTAATTATGAGAAAACCACTTTTTTAGTGGTATTTGTGGATTTTGCCATTTTCGCTTAAATTTTATGGATTTGCCATTTTTGCTTAAATTTTATGGATTTGCCATTTTTTAAGATTTTAAAACACAATTTTACACATTTTGCTTGGGTTTTTTGGTTCTATTTTTTTGTAGGGTTTAGTATTTGTTATGAAGTATATATTTTAGCAAAAAAAAGTTCACAAATGGCAAATCTAAAATATTTAAAGAAAATAGCAGATATAAAATAATTGGATTGAAAAGTGGCAAAATCCATAATAATCCCTTTTATTATTGGATTACAAAAATAACATTACACAACAACACATATACACGCATTTAGACCACTAGCTTAACTACTACCACTTAGACCTTACTTTAAACACTATTTTTTTTTTTTTGAAATAATGTTAAATTATATTCAAAAGTAAAAATACTGTTTTACAACAAGTTCATCATTCTGTTGAAAGTTTAAACTTGTATCTAGAAAGAAACATCAATATCTTGTGCCAAGCCAAAGAGAAAGACCCGAGTCGTAGCGTCTGTCTCCCTTGTGTCCAATTGCTAGAAGAAGGTCCCTCACATGTTTATCGATGAGCTGTATAAGTCGGAGTACAGGTTTCGGAGACTCACCGTGCTTCCTCCCGTTTCGTTATTGCCAGAGGATGTAGATCGTTGATTGCAGGACAAAAGCAGCCAGAAATTGCATTGTCCGGTCACTCCAGTCGCCACAAGTCGAATCCAGAATAGAAGACCAGTCAGTGGAGAATCTTGTTCTGTAGATCCCCTTAGCGACATTCTCCCATATATCTGAGCTGAAGGTACATGAGAAAAACAAATGGTCCCTTGTTTCAACCCCGTTGTGGCATAAAACACAATCCCCGTATCCCCTCCATCCCCTCGGGACCACTGTGCCATCCGATCACCCGTTGAAAGTTTATTACGGACTGCTAGCCAGGTACAGAATGCAAACTTTGGTAATGAATGGGTGAACCACACACAATTAGACCATGGAACCTCTGCAGCCGTAGAGCGGATTTGGTTCCAGGTCTCTTTTGTAGAAAAACGTGGGTAAAACTTGTCGTTTTTACTTTTCCAGAGTACCTCGTCTGCCATGGAAGATCTCTGCTCATATTTCCCCAACAGTTCTGCTTCCATTTGGGTATATTGATACATACGGTGTCTCCGCCTGCAATGTCTATCCCAAGCATCTGCAACCGACATATGTTTACCAATCCCCATGTCTATGAATCCTCGTTCCCCTACAACATCCACCAGACGACCCATAGAAGACCAATGATCGTACCAAAAAGACGTCTGTAAGCCATTCCGGACCTCTGTTTTGCAAAAAGGAGCCGCTAAGGGGCGATATTTGAGGAGTTTCCTCCACATCCAGGAACCAACGGTAGAGGATTTAAAACTCCAGAAACTTTCCTGTTTGAGTACATTATTCTTCACCCATTTAACCCAAAGAGAGTCCTCCGATGAGACAAGGCGCCAGATCAACTTGAGACAACAAACATCATTCAGTTCTTTTAGCGACCTTAACCCCAATCCTCCTTCTTTCTTAGGCTTACAAATGTCCTCCCAAGCAACCTTAGCCTTATGAGGATTTAAATCCCGACCCGACCAGAGAAAGGCAGAGCAGAGCTTGTCGATCTCTCGAGTACATTGTCGTGGGAGTCTAAATGCAGAGCACCAAAAAGTGCAGACACTCCATAGTAACGACTGAATGAGGTTTAAACGTCCTGCAAAAGAAAGAAATCTAGCGGTCCAGGACCCGATTTTCTTCTTTAGCTGCTCGATCAGAGGTGAACAATCCGAAAGAGAGAGCCGCTTAGTAACTAACGGCAAGCCTAGATACCGTACCGGCAACTGATCAACCTCAAAGTTAAAACTTTCTCCTATCTCCTGACATTCTGATGCAGTTAAACCCCCTAGGTAGACCGTAGACTTCTCCATACTTATTCGCAACCCTGATCTTTTTGCAAAACTGTCAAAGACTCCCAATATGCCCTCAACGGATCGCACCTTACCATCAGAGAGAACCATAAGGTCATCCACAAAACTCAAATGAGTGACTCCCAGGTTCTTACACTTTGGATGATAACCAAAACTATGGCCAACTGCTTTGTCCAACATCTTGGAGAGAACATCCATAACAGTAACAAACAAATAGGGAGACAAAGAGCATCCCTGCCGCAAGCCTCGCGAATTATTGAAAAATCCTGCGAGTTCCCCATTTACCTGAACTGAAAAAGAAGCAGTAGTTACACATAGCATTATCCAATGCACAAAGACCTGCGGCAAGCCTAGTGTGAGGAGAACATTATGCAGAAAAGGCCATTGAACCGAGTCAAAGCCTTTGAAATGTCGATCTTAATGGCACAACGGCTGGATATCGAATCCTTGTGGTAATCTTTAACTAGCTCCGTAGCCAGAAGAATGTTCTCAATCAAGAGACGGTCCTTGATGAAAGCTGACTGATTCCCAGCAATAAATTTAGGAAGGAGAAGCTTCAATCTGTTTGCTAATATCTTGGAGATGACCTTGTATAGGACATTACAGCAGGAAATTGGACAATAGTCCTTCATTTCCCTGGTGTCCACCTTTTTGGGGATCAGCGCAAGAATAGTTGCATTGACACCTTTGGGAAGAAATCCCTTAGCAAAGAAAGATTGGACCGCAAGGACCAACTCACCACCAATAATGTCCCAAGCCGATCTAAAGAATTCAGAGGTGAAGCCATCAGGCCCTGGAGATTTATCCGAAGGCATTGCAAACAAGACAGATTTGATCTCCTCAGCCGAGACTGGTCGAGTAAGACAACTCTGGTCCTCTGTAGAACAGCGAAACGGCAATAAATCCTGCAACTCTGCTATTGTTGCTCCTTCAAAATCCGGTGGAATGAATTGAAGAAAGTCCTTAAAATGACGCACTGCTTCCATTTTGATACCCTCCTCGTGAGAAAAAACACTACCATCAGGTCTACAAATCTCGCGGATTACGTTTTGTGCAGCTCGAGTCTGGACTGCACGATGAAAAGTTTTGTTGTTGTGGTCTCCAACCTTTAACCAGTGAAGTTTAGATTTCTGTTTCAAAAACTTCTCCTCGAGACTAGCAACAAAACTCCACCGGTCGTAAGCCTGTTTTTTTCTGCCTCCGTAGCAACTGCAGAAGGGTGGGAAAAATTAGCCTCTTGTTTTTCACAAAGGTTAACATAAGCTTCTTTCGTCCTTGCAACCAAGTGATCGATTTTACTTCTCGCCAAAGCCTTGAGTTGTGGCTTAAGTGCCTTTAATTTCTTTGTAAACCAAAATAGAGACGAAGAAGACAGGTGAATAGCCTCGGAGTTATTCCAAAACTCTGTCACCAACGGTTTAAACTCTGACATGTCAACGAGAGCATTCACAAATTTAAAAGGTTTGCGACGCTGCCTGTACTCCCTTTGGCTCACAAGGTTAATCCGACAGCGAGCATGGTCTGAGCACCCACCTGCTTCAAACACATTAAAAGACTGCGGGTAAGTAGCGAGCCAAGCTTCATTAACCAACACCCGGTCCAACTTTTTCGAGATTAGATCATTGTCCCTCTTATTTGACCAGGTAAATAAGGGTCCTTGAGACTCCAAGTCGGCGAAGGAACAATAGTTCACCACCGTTTGAAAATCCACCATTCCCTCAGTGATTCCCGGACCATTTGCCCCCCGAGAATGCTCATTAATAGACAAAGTTTCGTTGAAGTCCCCAAATATGATCCACGGTTTATCCCTCATGAGAGGGGAATCCGTATGATTATGGAGATCCTCCCACTGAGATTTCCTTTCATCCACCAAATTTGAAGCGTAAATGAAAGAGCAAAAGAATTCAGCCTCTTCTTCCTCCAACTTAACCAAACATGTGATAAGTTGCCCTGTTTTATATACCGGAGTGAGTCTCACGTCATTCCGCCAAACCACCCAGATACGTCCTCGAGCATGGTGCTCATAGTTCGATAAAATCGACCAGTCCCTAAACAACTTGGCACCCAACCACTGTGCCTTACGTTCCTTAACTCTCGTTTCTAACAGACACCCAAACCGCAATTTAGGATCTCCAACCCACTTCTTTATGACTGAATGTTTTGAGGTTTGATTCAATCCTCGAACATTCCAAAAGAAGCCTGACATTAATGACATTTGGAAGAAGTCCTCTTACTCTGATCCCTAAGGTTTAAGTTAGGGGGTAGAGTCGAAGGATTAGAAATAACTTTATGTGCGGTCTTAGAACCACGAGGCAGAATAGGACGAAGTTGTGGTATAAGGGATGTCTCCAACTATATCTCTGGTTGCTGAGTCTCCTCCACCACTTCAGCCTTAGAGCTTGTACCCGAACTATCTGCATCAGAGGCATCACTAGGGGAGTCCTCCTCCCTCTCCTCAGCCTCTTCCTCCTCCACAGCATCCCCTTCATCCCCCTTACCTCTAAGAGAAGAGAAGGCGTTAGAGAGGACAGATTGACTGATAGATTTCAGAGCAGTTGATTTCTGTTTCCCTGGACTACTAACAGACTTTGGAGTTGTCCACTCCTCTCCTTCTACAAGACAATGTTCCTTAGCGGGCGAATGGATTTTATTTGCGTCAGGGAGAACTGATTCCCCTCACTCTGTAACTCAACTTGGGGTGATGAGGCCCTCGCCGGTTCTGTGACAAGAACAGGAGAAGACACTGTATTCGTTTGAACAACGTTTTGTTGAGCTATACAAGTCGCCTTGTAATGGCCCCATTTACCGCAAAAATCACATTTAGGTGGCAACCAAGGATAGGTGTACTTAATGATAACCTCAAGCTCACCCTCTTCCTCCCCCACAAAAACGAAATCACTTGGCAACGGTTTGGTTAAATCAGCTTCAACCTGAATCTGAGCAACGTCAAAGCTTGTGCAAGCATCCGTATTCGGATGTAAACGTAGCGGCTTTCAGACGGCACTAGCTAGAAACTGCAGACCTTTATGCGTAAACAGGGAAGGCGGAACATCAGTTAGCTTAACCCACAGAGGGATTGTCTTTAAAGCAGGCTGAGTCTCCTCCTCATTGGGAGACCATCTCAAAATCACCATTGGAATATCCATGATATTCCACATACCACGGTTCAAAACCCTACGCCGCATAGACTCACTACGAATCCGAAACTTCACAGTTGTATCATTAACTTCAAAAACATCAATCAAAGTTGACGTGTCTCCTAAACGCCAGATTTTGTTAACTATCATATGGATCTTGCCAATATGAGGGGCCTTCGTACTCAGGAACTTCCCTAGCAGAAAATCCTCCCATAAAGGCTGAGCCCCTTGCAGAACCTCCTTCGGAACAGTCACACGCTGTTGGCCATCCACTACTACCACATCGAAAGGTTGTTTTGTAAAAACATGTTTGCGGGTTACGTTTGCATAAGAGCACTTAGTTTTCGGAGCCACTCCCTCAGCCTGGTGTACCTCCGTAGATTGCCCCATCGGAGCCTGTGTCGTCGCCAAACCATCAACCGTTTGTGTAACCACATCTACCTGAGAGGGGATCCGCTCTTCCGACGCCTGGACCTCCCCTCCTAACGACGGAGGAGCCGCCGGCGGCATTAAACTTGCAGAGGAAGTCAAAACTCTAAAATCGCCTTTTTGTCTCTCGGCACGTCAGCCCTTTCACTAGCCCTTTTTGCTGTTGATAATTAAAAAAAAAAATACTTTAAACACTATTAACTCCTAACAACTTCTCTTAGCTAGGCTTTAAATCAACACGACACTCAAGGGGCGGAGGGAGTGTATTACCATGGGCTCAATTGACACCCATAGAATTTTAAAAATTAGTTCAATTTTAATTCATGATTCTAAATTAACCCCATTACAAAATAAAGATGGAAGCCTATTAAAATTAAAATTAGGAAAACCCACTAAACTTTAATTTACTGAAAATTTTAGTTTAACTAGGACTCAGACCCCNCCCCCCCCCCCCCCGCGCGGTGTCACAGAGGAAGTACTTTAGAAAAAAAAAATTGAAAAATTAAAATTATATATTATAAAATTATTTGAATGTAATAGAGTAGTTTGAATACATAAAAATTAAACATAAACTGTTATTAAAAGCACAACCATCAAAATGAAAACTTATAACCAAAAATATTATGTAGAATAGACGCAATTTTACAAAACATATGGTTGAAAGTATTATAAATATAAGATTTTTTTATGAAGAATTATGGTAAACAGTAAAATTAATAAAATTATTATGACAAAGTGATCCTAATTGAGAATATTGAACAAATGGATGTAATGAGTAAATATATTTTTCTATTAAATAATTATAATTAAAAATATATTTAATAATGAGTGAGACTGTATCAATGAAAAAAATCAAATTAAAATACAACTCTTAAAACAAAATAAAATGAATTTTAAATATTAAAATAGTTTTCAACAAAATATTACGATAAATAGACACAACTGTAAATTCTATATTAAGTTTTATTAAATTTCTATATTACTATAATCATTTATAAAATTTTAGTTAGATTATAAAATAACATTGAATATTATATATTAATATTCTAGATTCAACAAAAAACGAAAAATTTGTTTCAACGAACGATGATTTGTTAGTTATTAATGAAGAGACAAATATATAGAAAGTTCAAAAGATATGACTATTTAAATAGACACAATTATTAGAACGATAAGTTGTGATGAAAAATATGAATAAAATATAGTGAAAGACACAACTCTACAATGAACAAATACAACTGTTTGAGTTTAAAAAAATAATAATAAAACCATTTTTTACAAAAAGTACTACGAAAAGTCGCAAATGTTGTTCGTATTTATTCAATTTGTTATTATTATTTTTAAATATTAAAATATTTTTTTATCGAAAAGTTACGATAAATAGACGCAACTGTAAATTCTATATTAAGTTGTATTAAATTTCTCTATTGATATAATCATTTCTAAAATTTTAGTTAGATTATAGAATAACGTAAAATATTAGATATTAATATTAAATCATTTAGATTTAACATAAAATGGAAAATTTGTTTCAACGAACTTGTTAGTTAATGATGAAGAGACAAAATATAAAGAAAGTTCAAAAGGCATGACTATTTAAATATACACACACCTATTAGAACGAAAAGTTGTGAAGAAAAAATAGAAATAAAATTTAGTGAAAAGACACAACTCTACAATGAACAAATACAATCGTTGGAATTAAAATAACAAATAAAAACAATTTTTTTACGAAAAGTTTCAACTGTTGTATTTGCACTTGATTAGACCTACAAACTCATATAAACTGCTTTTAAATAGAAGACATCTTTATTACCATATTCAAAAGTCAAATCCAAAAGCTCACTATATAATCTATCTAACTCTTCGAAAAAAACTCTAGGTATTTTCATTCGATTTTTATGTATAAAATTAACTAAAAGTTGTAAATTAGATTCATCATTCCAAAAATTTTTTGTTAAATCAAGAATTGGAGGAATTTCTTTACTTTTAAAATAATGAATGCTAGAGAATAATTTAGAGAGCTGTAAAAACCGTTGAGACTGAAATTTTATATTATTTTGTGGCATGCCAAAAAAATGAAAAAAGTTCAAATAGACACATATATATAGATTTCAAAAGATATTAATATTCGAATAGACACAACTCTACAATGAACAGTTGCAACTTTACAAAATAAACTGTTACAATGAACAATCGCAACTTTTTGTAAAACATACAATTTAATTTTTCTACAGTTTTTTTTAGAAAATTATCCAAAAGGTAAGATTAAAAAAACACAACTTTTGGTGGTATTTATTCGGATTGCTATTATATATAGAGGAATTTCTTGACTTTTAAAAGAATGAATATTAAAAAATAATTTAGAATGTAAAAACCGTTGAGATTGAAATTTTAGTTGATTTTGTTTCATGGCCAAAAAATGAAAACAGTTCAAATAGACACATATATATATATATATATATATACATATATTTCAAAAGATACGAATGTTCTAATCAACACAACTTTATAGTGAACAGTTGTACCTTTTCATAAATAACTGTTTTATTGATCCATCACGACTTTTCAGAAAATATTCAAAATGTACGATTGAAAAAACACAATTGTTGGTCGCACGTTCCAAAAGGTACGATTGAAAAAACATAACTGTTGATCGCATTTTTTCATATTGTTATTATTATATAGATTAAACTCATTACAACTAATCCTATGTACAAATTTTGAAGGGCATTCCTTATAGCTTGTCACGTGGTATAATATTAATATTGTGCATTGTATTGTATATTGTGGTGTTATTTGAGAGAGTGTTGTTCAAGTATTACTTGCTAAATCATGTGGTATCCTTTTGAGAGATGTTGGATTAGAAGGATCAAAGATTATCATTTATCTAGAAGAAATGGTCAGCCTTGCAATTAGCCATTTCCAAGCAGTTCTTGCTCTACATTCGTTGGCTTCAATTGCAGATTTTCACTCTAGGTTTACGACCAAGCATGTCTACTTTTTCCACTGTAAAAGGAATTTGCGAAGTTGAAACATAAAAAAAAAAACTATGACATGGTAGAATAACTTCAGTTTTTATTTTGTTTAAGGGCTACAGATAAATCTTGATTTGCATTCAATTTTCTTCTTGTTAAAATCTTTACTAGAGATATCAGTTTTTAATGGTAAATGTTAAATCACAAAATAAGTGTCACTTGTTAGTTGTTATTTTGTAATTCTAAATGGCATCAATTGTTTTCAGGCAAATTGAAACCAACAAAATAAAAATGTATAAAAATGGGATAATTAATCTGTAGAACAATGGTCTGAATACTTTGTTAAGTGAATGATAATTGAAGAAGTTGGTTGCACGATTGAAGAAGTTGAAAAAATAATATTTTAAAAAACCATCAACCATTATATATATACATATATATTCAAAATACATGAGACAATACTGAGGGATAAACTAGTTACGATTTTAATATTTGTGTACACTCCCCTTCAAGTAATTTATAACTCCAAATATATATTTTCGAGAGATTGGTTAAAACTTAAAAGTTCAAGTACCCGTTTGAAACGATACAAAACAAATACAAACTTTCGTGGCCATAGAAAGTAAATTGCCTTGCCCCTCCACATAATAGCCACATAATTTGGTGAGTTTGGTGAAAATATCTTTATTTATAAAGCAACAAGAAAGGCTCATTAACTCATTGGTCCATCCCGTCAATTAGTTCATAACTCATCTGTCCGTCCCTGCAAGTTACTTCTATTTCTATATAATTTTTTTTTTTTTTGTATGAAATTTTCTATATAATTTACTTCTGTTAGAATTAGAAAGACAAAAAGTCAATTGGGAGCTCTCTCGTATGGCGTCGCTAGATTCTCATGTGTTGAAGAAGCTGGTTAGCCTTTCTTTTTCTGCTCTTTTTATTATGATCACTATGGTAAAATCGGAATCGCAATGCCAGAATTTCCAGTCAATCATCAGTTTCGGTGATTCGATTGCCGACACGGGAAACTTGCTCGGTCTCTCGGATCGTAACAATCTTTCTTTGAACGGTTTTCCACCGTACGGAGAAACTTTTTTCCACCACCCAACCGGTCGGTCCTCTGACGGCCGTCTCATCATTGACTTCATTGGTACTTCTCTTTCTTTATATGTAAAATGACACTTTGAGTTTGTGTTTTAACTCTTCACTGAATTCTTTATGTAAAATCTTTCTCTGTTTTTTTTTCTTTTTCTTGAACTGCAAGTTAGCAATTTCTAACCTTAAGTGATAGATGCTACAAATTTGTTTTTACAGCTGAATTTTTGGGGCTTCCTTATGTAACTCCTTACTTCGGATCTAAAAATGGAAACTTTCAAAAAGGAGTTAATTTTGCCGTAGGCTCAGCAACGGCATTGGAAGTTTCTTTTCTCGAGGAGAGAGGATACCATTGTCCTCACAACATTAGTTTAGGGGTTCAAGTTAAGATCTTCAAGGAGAGTTTACCAAATCTATGTGGCTTGCCATCAGGTAGTAAAGATCAGCTTTAATGGTATAATTTTAATGTTTTTTTTTTAAAGTAATTTGAACTTTGAACTCAATCATATTTGTTTTTAGACTGTAAAAATATGATTGGAAATGCTTTGATTCTCATGGGAGAGATCGGAGGGAATGATTATAACGGCCCATTCTTCCAACGCAGACCCGTTGACGAGGTCAAAGAGCTCGTTCCGTTGGTGATTAGTACTATTTCTTCTGCAATTACGGTAAATTTACTACTCACAATAACGAGTAAAACAGATTGACTAGTTTGTCAGAAACCATAATGTATTTGTTGCTTTGGGACTGTCTTGAATCCAGGAGTTGATTAGTATGGGGGGAAGAACATTTCTGGTGCCTGGAGAGTTCCCTATAGGATGCTCAGTAGCATATTTGACATTATATCAAACATCAAACATGGAAGAATACGATTCTTTTGGATGTCTCAAATGGCTGAACAAGTTTGGAGAATATCACGACGAACAGCTTCAAGCAGAACTCAAGAGACTCAGGAATCTCAACCCTCATGTCAACATCATATATGCTGACTATTACAATGCTTTGTTGCGCCTTAACCAAGAACCAACCAAATACGGTTAGCCTTCTTGATATATACCTCCACTGAATCTTTACAACCAATTTACCGATTTCGTAATAATCACGAGTTCCCAAAACAATGATATTGTCAGGATTCATAGACAAACCCTTGTCCGCTTGTTGCGGTGTAGGAGAACCGTACAACTTCAACTTTAGTACATGTTGTGGGAGTTTTGGAGTGGACTCTTGTAATGACCCTTCAAAGTATGTGGCCTGGGATGGCATTCATATGACTGAGGCTGCATACAAATTAATGGCAGATGGATTACTCAAAGGACCATATGCGAGTCCTCCTTTCAATTGGACATGCCTCAGCTCTAAGATTAAGAACAAGAATTCATTAGACACACAATCTTGTTTGATGAACAGCTGATAGTATAAATGACCAAAGAAAAATAATTGTCGTATAAATGTAACTCAATTTGAATTGATTTCTCATAATTATGTTCAAAATCTGATGTTATGTGTTATGTATGTAGTTATGTTTTGATTTTGTTCTTGGAGATAATCATCTGAACATTTCTTTGATATTTTTGTAACTACAAAAATTAATTTTTAAAGGTGAGCAAAATATTGTTATATCTCTATTAATTTCTATTTATATGTTAACAAATAGAAAATATAAGTTCAATCATCATCAAGTCACATATATGGTCATATATATCAAATATAAATATTAATTTCATTTCAATTATCTAACTACATATTACAAAAAAATAAACTAAAAATAGTAATATTGCACATTAAAAGTAGCCAATAAATTAAAATCATTAAAACACAAATATATCATAATATATAAATTACTGACTATTACTAATCCATTTCATGAAAATTATCCTACTCATGACTTGGAGATGGCTAATGTAGTTTTTAACCTGAAGATTTGAAAATGTTATCTTTATGGCAGGAACGTACATGTGTTTACATATCATAATAGCATGAAGTATATTTTTACTCAGTCTGAGCTAAATTTAAGGCAGGGACATTGGATGGAGTTGGTGGCAGATTATGATCTGGAGATAGCTTACCATCCTGATAAGGCTAATCTGGTTGCAGATGTTTTGAGTCAGGCAGGATATATGATTGCTCGAGTAATTACCCAATACACTTAACCATCAGGCAGTATATGCGGAGTCGAATCCACAAGAACCAATGGTATACTAAATATTTGCGAGACTTGTAAATAGATAAAACGGACGAATGTTTGTTTTGTTTTGTTTTGTTTTCAGGATTGTAAATAAAAATGCAAGAAATAAAACGGTTTAGCTTATGAGATTAAAACATTGAGCCTATAGGGTATTTCAGAGATCAATGATCAATGGGGAAATGAAATAAGGAATTCAATAGTTAACACATTCTAGAACATGAACACAAGATTTGACTAACCCTCTTTCAAAGTATTAATCACTAAACTTGACTACTCAATTACTAAACTTTCATTTGTAATCTCCTAATCAAATTTGCATTATCAAACAAGTTCACTAAGTTCACAATATCCCCTAACGTCAACTTTCGTAGGCTAGAGAAATATTGCTAGATTCATATTAGTTCAGGCATTATATCGAATACTTTTGATGCATAGAAAAACCTAGAATCTAGAACAAGGTGATCAGTCCTATTCTAGCACTAAGAGCATCTGAATCAAAGAACCACAAAGAAAATAGAATTCCCAAGCAACAGTTAAACCATTAAATCATTTGATCCCCTACTTAGAACCCAAAAACCCAATTAAGAGACCATATTGAATTCAATAACACAAAGAGATGAATAAGACATAACTAAAATTGATGAGATAAAATGTAAAGAGTTTAAAATTCTTCTCCAAATTTTCAAGAAGGATGAATGAATCTCTAATCTCCAGAAATGGCTCAAAAAGGTATCAAGGTGCTGAAAAAAACTCAGAAAAATAGAACGTGTCATGCTAATTAAGTTTTTAGAGTATAAATATTTTACTAAAATAAACGAAATAAAATAAAAGTAAAAATAAATAAATTCAGAAAAAGGAAAGCAGTGTCTGAATCGCAGGCAGAATGACAATAGACTTCACTAGACTTCTCCAGACTTCATAATCAAAGGTCAATTAATAATCTAATGTGTACTCAACCACGATCTAGTGGTATCGTTGTAATACTTTAGGATCGAATCCTCAGAGACCAAACAATTACACTATAAAATTATGAAGATTAAATATAGCTAAGACAATGGTAAGTTTGTAAGTGAAAGTAACTAACAAAAACTGATCAAAGCAAGTGGTTTAAATCAATGGAAAAACATCGGGTGTAGGGAATCATTAGGGAATATGATCACGAAGTTTGATAATTAGATAAAGATGCATTAAACATCGTTCTTGAACTCAAATCACGGTTGTAAAGCTAACCCGCTCTCGCAGCGTTAACTATCTTAGCAATGAATTAACTAGACTCTAAACTCTCGTTTGAATCTAACAAATCAAACAAGCATTAACAAGTTTAAGTTTGGATTTGTTCACAAAGTACCTTAACTTCAACTCTCGTTGGCTAAGGGTCACCTTGCTCACCTATGTTCTTTTCAAGCTACTCAACAACACTTTTGGTGCCCCGATAAATTAAACCTAAGATCAAAAACTAGGTAGCTAGTCTAATTTAAGCATTAAGAATAACAATATATGAAGAACAAAATAGATCAATCCCAAATCTAACACACCTATGTTAGTTAACCATAAATCTCTTTTGAAACCCTAAACCCAACTGAGAAACTACTCAGACATGAAGATACAAAAACAGCAAACTAATGATGAAGGAAGCATAACTGAATTGCAAAGATATAGATTAAAAAGGGTTCAGAGTTCTTCTCCAAATCAAGATCAAGAGTAGGAATAAATCTCCCCAAGCTTACAAGTGCTCAAAAGCTGCGTAGAATAAAACTTATCTCTCTGAAGGCCGAGTCTCTAACTTAAATACTAAAATAAAACTCTAAAAGTCGGTTTAAAACGGAAAATGAAAAGTTGCTTCGGGTACGGGACCAGTCGATCCCAAGTGAGGACCGGTCGATCCTGGGTGCTTCTTCTGCATCTGCTCCATCTGCTTGCTAGACTGATCAGTCCTCACCATATTGGCTCCAAATGAATGTTTTCATCCCAAACGTTCAGTTTCTTTCCAGAGCAACCTAAAACCTGAAAAATACTCACAAAGGACTAAAAAGACTCTAAAACACACCTTGACTCAATAAAAGACTCAAAACAAATGTAAAAAACTATGGTTAAAACTATATAAAATACAGACACATCACTTCAGCAGACTTGTCCATAAACTTCACTAGATTTTGTTTACAAACTTCACTAGACTTCTCTAGATTTCAGCAGACTTTTCCATAAACTTCACCAGACTTGTCTAGACTTCAGCGTATTTGTCTATAAACTTCACCAGATTTCTCTATACAACAGACTTGTCTACAAACTTCACTAGACTTCTCTAGACATCAACAGACTTATCTACAGACTTCACCAGACTTCTCCAGACTTGTCTAGACTTCATAATTCAGTTCAACTTGGAGATTTCCAAAAGAAACTTCCTGCTTCTTTACTTCAGTTAAGCTCTAATCCAACCAAAAGACTCCAAATCTAGCACATTGTCTCCACACATAATCGCAACTCAAGAAAAGACCAAAAAAACACAAAAGACGGATAAAGATGCGACAAATAACTCAAAACAAATACTATGCAAAGGACAAAAGATACCAAAAACACAATACTTCAACTCCCCCTACTTAGATCTTTGCTTGTCCTCAAGCAAAACAAAATCTTTGCCAAAGAAAGAGGTTTGAAAACACGAGAACTCACATATTCTTCTGGAATCATGCTCTAAAACAATTACCTACAAACCACTATCACAAAGCTCATATCAAACTGTACTAAATCGTATTTCGCCATGACCATAGCAACTTCCTTAAATCTGAAGATCATAAAGATTTGATCAATTAACTTCACAGAATTCCCAAGCAACAATTAAATCATTAAATCGTTTGATCCCCTACTTAAAACCCTAAACCCCAATTAGAAGACTACTCACACATATTGAATTCAATAACACAAAGAGATGAAGAAGACATAATTAAATTGATGAAATAAAATGCAAAAAGTTTAGAATTCTTCTCCAAATTTTCAAGAATGATGAATGAATCTCTAATCTCTAGAAATGGATTACAAAGGTATCAAGGTGCTGAAAAAAACTTAGAAAAATAGAATGTGTCCTGCTAATTAGGTTTTTGGGGGTATAAATACCTCATTAAAATAAAAGAAATATAATAAAAGTGAAAATAGTAAAATTCAGAAAAAAAAAATAAGGCTCTGGATCGCAGGCAGAATGACAACAGACTTAACTAGACTTCTCCAGACTTCAGCAGACTTGTCCATAAAATTCACCAGACTTCTCCAGACTTCTATACACTTCAGCAGACTTGTCCATAAACTTAACGAGACTTCTCTAGACTTCAGAAGACTTGTCTACAAACTTCACTAGACTTCTCTAGACATTAGCAGACTTGTCTACAGACTTCATCAGACTTCTCCAGACTCTTCTAGACTTCATGATTCAGTTTAACTTGTCTAGACTTCATAAGCCACTTCCTGCTTCTTTACTCTTGTTAAGCTCGAATCCAACCAAAAGACTCCAAACCTAGCACATCGTCTCCACACATAATCACAACTCAAGAAAGACCAAAAAAACACAAAAGACGGACAAAGATGCGACAAATGACTCAAAAACTAATACTAAATATAGGAAAAAGATACCAAAAACACAATACATCATGGTGGGTGAGATTAGTGCATTGAGTCTGTGTGATATTTCACAGGAGCCTTTGGATTTGGAGGCAGCTGATCGAGCAGACCTTCTAAGCAGAGTGCGGTTGGCTCAGGAGAAGGATGAAGGCTGGTGAATGCTTCGAGAGATGTTGATTTGGAGTATCAGGTCTCCGCCAATGGTACCATTCTTGTGCATAGTTGGATTTGTGTGCCCAATATGAGGAGTTGAGGCGTGAGATTCTGAGGAAGGCTCATACGAGCATGTTCTCTATTCATCAAAGAGAGACTAAGATGTATCGTGAACTCAAGCGGTATTATCATTATGTCAGGATGAAGAAGGATGTAGCTAGTTGGGTTGCAAAGTGCGATGTCTTCCAACTAGTGAAAGCTGAGCATCAGGTTCTGAGTGGCTTGTTGTAGAGTTTACCCATTCCGGAGTGGAAGTGGGACATGATCACTATAGATTTCATGGTAGGATTGCCAGTGTCTAGGGCTTTTGATGTGATTCGGGACATTGTGGAATGGTTGGCTAAGTCTGCAGATTTTATGGCCATTAAGAAGACCGATAGAACGACGGTTTTGGCTAAGAAATACGTGAAAGAGATAGTCAGATTGTATGGGATGTCGGTGAGTATTGTGTCTGATAGAGATTCCAAGTTCACTTCAGTGTTTTGGAGGACGTTTCAGGCAGAGATGGGCAATAAAGTGCATATGAATACAACATATCATCCTCAGACAGATGGGCAGTTGGAGAAGATCAGAGATGTTGTCATGGGTAAAAAAATCCGACCCAACCTGAAACCGAATTAAACCCGCCCATCAAAAACCCAAACTCAAAAAACCCAACTGGGTTTTAAATCTAATAGGTAAATCCGAAAAAACCCACTAAATTCTGGGTAACTTGTGGATACCCGAATTTTTATCTCAGTTTTGTTTTGTTTTTTTTTTCTGGATTTATATGTATTTGTTAGTTATATTATATATATTCATCTAAAATTTTCTAGATATTCATTCACGCATTGAAAAAAACAAAATCATTCACGCATTGAAAAAAACAATGTGAATGATTTACCCATTTCGGAGTGGGTACCCACTATATTCATCTAAAATTTTCTAGATATATTCATGATGCGTGAATTTTGTTTGTTATATTATATATATATATCAGCTTTAACGATTTAATGATATATAAAACAATAAATTGGAAATCACAAAATAAACACAATTCACCATTTTAGCTAAATAAAACATTGATTTACATACACATCCAAAAAAAGGAAAAAAACAAAAAATAAAAAGAAAAAAAACTGAATGATACCATTGATCCTACGGAAAGCTGAAGAATCAATCATCGTCAAAAAAATACAAAAAAAAGCTGAAGAATCAATCATACAGTAGAAAATAATTTGACAATTTCGAGTAAGTACAACAATCAAATCCCATCGATAGCTAAAACCAAAAAAAGTCAAACCCATCTTCACAGCTCTAATAGCCGATTCAAGATAAACCAGGAGCACTGCTTCTAAATTCCAGAAAATATCAAAACATGAACAACATCAAACTAAACTGGAATTATCAAATTTCATTTTCTTTTCAGTTAAAGTTTTCAAATCTGAAACCAAACGAGATCTCACAAAATTAAAAATTCACGCATAAACAAACAAAATCAATTGGGTTATGGTTCAGGGTTCGTGTTTTGATTTTCTAGAGGGAAAAAATATAAAATTTTGTGATTCTTAAAGGGTAAGAGAAAAAATCCGATGGGTACCCATATTCCTATAGGGTAAACCCGTGTAAGACTCTGTAGTTTCGGGTACCCGTCCGTTTTAAACCCATATTTTTTTACTGAAAAAACAGGTCTGCATATCCAACATTATACCTGGGTTCCGGGTACCCAATAGGTTTTAACCCACTTTTAATATCCCTAGAGAAGATGATTCAGACTTTGGAGGATTTGTTGAGGATGTGTGTGCTAGATTGTGGTGGTCATTGGACTAATCATCTGAGCTTGGTAAAGTTTGCTTACAACAATAACTACCATACGAGTATCGGGATGGCTCCTTATGAGGCATTGTATGGGAGACTGTAGGGTATCGGTAGACACCATCAGTTGTTCGGTTCAGCCGGTTTGGTTTTAAATTATCGGATCAAAGCTGTTGGGTTTTGGTAAGCCCTAAACCGTGTTATTTAAGTGGAAAGTTGATGTGAGAGTTCAGCAACCGTTCATTTGTCGTTTCTAGAGAGATAGAAAACAGAGAAAAGTTGATTGTGAGTTCTTGTGAGTTTTTGGTGAGTTTTGTGCCTTTTCTTGAGAGATCCTTCTTGTGGAGTGGTGATCAGAGGCTAGGAACATGGGAGACTTGTTGTTGTGTTGGAATCGTCGTATTTCCTGATTTTGTGTCTTCCGTGGCTTGGTTCCACTCTTGGGAATGTCTTGGACGCGTGTAGGTGTTTGGAGGCGGAAATGAGAGATGGAGATCGATGCTCGGCATAGGTGTCGATCGACACCAATGCAAGGACGGCGCGGAAATCCTAGCAAGTGTCGATCGATACCATTTGGAGGTCTCGATCAACACAAACTAGGATTTTCTGGAGATTTCGAGCAGGTTTCGCTCGACACCACTTGAGTGTTGGTCGACACCAGGTGGCCAGTGTCTGTCGATACCTTCCTCAACAGGCGGCTGATGCTTTGTTTCCTTTATATATTGCTCGGTTTGTTGTTTGTTTGTTAATTGTAACATTTAGAAATCTCAATTGTTTGTGTGTATAGACTTGTAGATGTGTGGATTGCCTCACTGAATATTTATGATAATATTCATTTATCTCAATTGTTGTTTGTGGACCTGTAGTGCAGATAAAATCAAAGTATTGATTACTATGTATATGGGTTTATTTCTCAGTTTATATTATTCTATAATGAATATTAGTTTAATTTAGGTTTTAAAAAATATATGAGATACCAAATTAACATTAATTTTCTCAGTTTATTTAAAAATATTTTAAAATTTGACTTATTTTTTTTGTTTTCAAGTAAGTAATCATAAATAAACGTTAAACTATGAAATTAGAAATGCAAAATAAATATTAAAAATTAAGATTACTTTTTAATTTTCATAACTAATAAATTCATCAAAATGATAAAAATAAAGACTTCAAAGATACATTGATTAAAGTCAATGCAATTATTAAATAAACTGATACAAATAAGTAGCGGCGGATAATAACTTAGTAAATTTAAATAAAACAAAATTAAAAAAGAAGAGAGAGAGACCAAGAAATAAGTCCTGGTTCACACGTTGTGAGAAATAAGTCCTCTCCTGTAGGAGGAAGTGATAAATGGAGCTTTTGGGGTCGTGCTTAGGAGACATGTCTTTTATATTCCGAAATCACAAAGCAAATTATGGTAATTATGTGAACTAGAAGTTCATGTGACATCTACGTAGGATTGAAGCCTTGAGCTCCACCACCTCCAACTTATGATCCTCTTCCGTTGCATTTTTCCAGTCATTATCCTGAACATAATCGTATCAAATAAGATAATATAGATTTACCGACAAGAAAGTAAAAAGAGGATATAGCTAAATGGAGAAGATTTACCCAGCACAAAGCGCACTCTGGGTGTATCATAGAGCCACATAGTTTGCATATATAACCAGGATGCCCAGGATCAACAGCCTTAAGACAGATCTCACAGTAGTGGTTAACCGCTTCTGACACCAACATGTACAGTATAGTCAAAGCGTGCTCGTGTACTCTGTGCCTGACAGAGTTTGGTAACCCAAGGCACTCCCCATGGCGGTAAAACTTGCACTTGACGCAACCATAGAAGTATTTAGTGCATGCTTTACCACAACCACTGCATGCTATAACATCACTATCCCTCATCTTTGTATTATCCTCAAATGAAGCCATGAAATGATGAAGATTGTGCTCGTGAATGTCGGTAAGCTTCAACGATGCTTCCACTGATTTTGTACAGTTCACATGGAAATAGACATCCTTGCATTCATTGCACTTGTAGCTGTAAGAATTGATGTTTTCTCCGCAGCTAAGACAGCGAGATCCTGGTGTAACATTCCTATGGATATGAAGAGAATGATAATGAAGCGGGTGATCCACTTTTCCTTCAACTTCAAGACACTCTATATGATATGTCTCTTCACATGTTAAGCATGACGGTGATTTCCCATAAAGCTCCTCGCCGCAGACACTGCAAAGGTTTTGCTTTGATACTGTACCAAGAAACTCAACCAAGTTATGTCCCTGCATACATTTTCCTTCCCAGTTTATATATTTGGGCTCTGGCCGTGTGTCCCGCGTGAGGCATTCCATATGAATAACATAATCGCAGGTTCGGCAGAAGAGATTGAACCCACAAATTTTTTTCGTGCAGAGATCACATTTCATCTCTTCCAAAGGAGGTTGTGGTAGGAGAGTCAAAGGGTGATTCTTGTGAAACCGACTCTTTAAACGTTGTGCTACTTCTGCACATTCGTCATGAGCTACAAATTCACATTTCTCGCATTTATATGCTTGTCCAAGTCCTCCTTGCTTGCAAATAGTGCAAGTTGTGGCATGAGGATTACCACTCAAGTCGCAGGATGTTAAGAGATGAGTATGTTTTATATCATCAATCTGCATTATATAAGAAACATTAAACTAGATGAAACTTCCCTAAACCAAAATCAATATGGAAAAATATTAAAATTTTATACCATAAGTTTGTGTTCACTAGATTTCACTCCTGTTGATGTTGTTGCGTCCTCACTACCGATGTAAATATCCTTCAAATATTTTATAGTTGGTTTTTCCTGCATTTAGTTGTCCGTTATTCTATCAATTAACATGGAGCTAAAACAAGTTAAGATTTAAGAATATATTTTGTTTAGATATTAGTATCATAAAGAATATAATAGAACAAGAAGTAATAAATAATTTTTTAGACCTTGGGGAGAATGCATTCGATGTGTGCCTGGAAACAACAATCACAAGAATAAGCATAGCTCCCAACGTTTATAATGGTCTCACAGACATCACAATACTCGTATCCCTCTGTTGTGAACAATTTGTACTGAACGGGATGCGTGTGACATGACTTACGGAAGACAAAATCGGGTATCTTGAGACACTCGAAATGGAAGTTAGAATTGCATTCGATGCACCAGTAGTAACAATTCTTCCATATCTTTTGAGGCTCATGGCATATATTACATGGTTTCTCCGTGGTGATGGCTCGTGCAGCATTACGCTGCACGTAGACCAACTCATGGTCATGAGTCTCGAACTTACAAGATCGTAACAAAGAATCAGCGCATCCCATGTGAAGGTAGAAATTACACCTCAGACAGCCAAAAGGGACACCAGAGATCAGTTCTTGACATGCGTTGCACTGAGTCTTGCGCTCTCTGTGTTGCATATAGTTGAGGCGTTTGAGAGGGTGTTCCGCGTGCACTGGATGTTGAATCTCACTTGGAAGATCAAGACATTGTGCATGTGCAAAGCAAAGACAGTAGACACAGCCGTAGCACTGATTTGTCTCCGAATACGGACGCTCGCATATGAAGCAAGAGCCGCTACCATTGGACCCACGAGGCCAACAACGAGCTAGGACATGCCTGTGACTATAATGGTAAGTTACATTTGCATCCCAAAGATTAGTTAAATCCTTGGACACACACTCAAGATCGATCTTGATTTGACAGATTTTACATTCATAGTAAGATCCAGAAGAGACAGACCCACATCCACAGCAAATGAAACAGCCCGGCTTTTGACCAGGCTGACGAGGATGGAACTCGAGGGTATGTTTTGGGTGCAGCTTGTGTCGCAGCTCGGGAGTCAACTTAGAACAAAGCTTACATAGATCTAACTTACAGGAGTGACAAGTGTAATGGATCAAGGTTTGTCTCTCGCACAAGCTACAACTTCCTTCTTCCGCATCTTTGGCTTCTGTTAAGCTTGAGGGGCAGTTATGGGAGAAATGCTGAAACGTTTCCATTAATGTTTTGTGTGTGTCACTGTAAGGAAGAGGAGAAACAGTGGAAGACATAGCCAAGAGATAAGAAGGATCAGAAGGGTTTATCCTCAAAAGACTCCGAAGTCAACCTAAGATAATGTGGATCTAGATTTCAGTTCATAGGTGAAACAAAATATTTTAATACCTTATCAAAATAGGACAAACACAACAAAAAAAATTTATAACTTATCCAGCTACCATCTTCCTGTCATATATAATCATTTGCTATATACAAATTCTCGAAAGGAATCCTTTGACTTTTTATGGGTTGTCATCCATTTTTTCCGCTATATTTAAATACAAATTCTTATATATCATTATCGTTATATACTTGCTTTGAAGAAGATATTGTATTTTTCGTCCCATACTTATGGCGCCGTGGGCAATATAACCCAGGGCCACAGCAGTTCATTTAACAAATGTTGTTGTAATTCATATGCAGGCACTACAAGAAAAACGGAGACTCTGGTTAGAAACATAGAAAACGTATAAAAACATGGGTTTTCTATCATTTTCCTACAAAAATTATTTGTACAAAATAGTTTGTAGGGAATTTTTATAAAAAAAGAATTGGTAAAAATTTCGTTGAAAATAATGAAATAAATAGAAGAAAATTTTTGGTTTTACCATTTCGTTATTTAAAAGATCATACGAGAAGAAAAAAAAAGAACATATAAGTTTCCTACAAATTTAATAAAAGATACAGTTGGTAGAGAATTGAGGAGGTGAAGTTTGTTGATTGAATCTCGCATTATTTTTTTGGTAGAAGTCACCAGAGATAATGCACGAAAGTAATAAAAAGATAAAAATGTAAGCTAAAAAAAAAACTGAGACTTAAGAAACTATGATTGAAAGAAAAAATTGCCAACTTTATTTAAATGATGATTCGAAATTATATATCTTAATATCTACATTTTGCAAGTTTATGTAATGTTCATGGTTATTTTTTCAATTATCAATTATGTATAGAAATTATTAATATTTTATATATAATTTCAAGATTGCAAATCATTTAATATTTATGCTTTTTTTTTTAACAACAAAAGAATTGACTCAAACAATTGGGAGAAGAACAGTTAACATATGTAACCACATGCGGTTGAGTACAAACTTGTCGTGCTAATCGATCCGCAAGTACATTTGTATTTCTAGAGATCAAAGTCAATAAGAAACTTGAAAATTCCTCCATATCCACCTTGATGTCGTCGAGATAGGCAGAGAAAACCGGCCAGTCAGCCGATGAAGACACCATCTTCACAAAATCCAAGCAGTCAGTGAGAAAAGCTACATCTCTGAAATCATGTCCGATCATACATCGCAAAGCCCACACAAAGGCTTCAACCTCAGCATGAAGTGGTGAGAGGCTTCGCCGAAAGTTTGAGGCACCCATCAGCGGAGGAGAATCTTGGGACGACATACACACCCAGCCTGCACCTGCAAACTTGTCTGTGTCCTTCCAAGAACCATCAACAAAACAACAGAATCCAATATACACAGTAGGAAGAGAAACACATTCCCGCACCAACCGAGATTCAGAGCGCGTTGGAGCCGTAATACCCTCCTCGTCCTCAACCTGAGCCACAAACCAGGCCGTTGCCTCACTTTCCGCCAACCGCGCTATCTCGCCGGCCTTTTCACCCATTTTTGAATACCTTCGCATTTTGCGCTTCCAAATGTACCACATTAGCCAAGGAAAAGCTACAACCTGAGCACCTGGGTTTTGTGCCCCAAGAAAATGATCCAAATTTGCAAACACCGAGGCTGTGGAAAATCCAATTGTGCCCGTTGGGAAATTGGAAAGAGCCCAGGCCGATCTTGCGGGCGGGCACTCAAAGAGGGCATGATTTACAGTTTCGAGGGGAAAACCACACCTCGAACATTCCAAATCACAGGAAATTCCTGGCGACTTAAGTTCACCGTGGCCGAAAGACAACCAAAAAGTACTTGCCACATGCAATGCTGGATTTTTTGGGGACACTTGACTTTCCAAACATTAGCCTTTAAAGAAACATTATCAGGACCACAGACCACCGGCGCAAGTCCAGGAGGAAACGCCATCCGAGCCATATGATACCCTGATTTAACCGTATCCTTTCCCGATTTAGTAAAATGCCAACCTAGGGAATTGCTCTGCGGAGTAATACTCAGAGGTATAGCCCTGACCAAAGCAACATCAATAGGTTCGAAATGGTCAGCTAGCTGATCCATCCGCCATGTGTTAGAACTACGATCAATAAGATCATTAATTTGGAGTAAGGGATCCTTAAAAGAATCCTTACTTGACGCTGGTATCGGAAATTGAGCTGAAACCCAGGGATCTGTATAGACAGAAATAGTATCCCCAGAGCCAACCCGTTTAATAAGCCCTTTACTTACCAGAGATATAGCGGAAACAATACTTCTCCAACCATAAGATGGAGAGTAAGATTTAATTGGATCCATAAGATCTAGCACTCATAAGTTTGGACGTTATAGTTTTTGGAATCCGAAAACAGGACATCACAAACGTCAGAACATCAGTGGCCACTGATTTTGGAATCCGAAAACAGGACATTACAAATGTCGGAACAGCAGTGGCCACTGAGTTTATCATCACTTCTTTCCCCCCCTTCGAAAAAACTTTTGCCAACCAACCAGTAGTACGGCCCTGGAGCTTATCCCGAACAAAAGAGAAAACCTTCGTCTTTGAGCCCCCTAAACTTTTGGGGATTCCCAAGTACGACAACATACCACCTAAATTAGTAATACCAAGAATCGACTGCATCTCCAATTTTGTGTCCTCCGAAACCTTGTGGCCAAATTGGAGTGAGGATTTGTTAAAATTGATCAGTTGACCTGATGCCGCTTCATAGTTCTTCAGGACCGCTAAAATCGCCCCACATTCGTCCTTAGTAGTTTTACAAAAAAACAGACTATCATCCGCAAAAAGAAGATGATTGATAGGAGGGCATTGATTTGCCACCTTTATGCCTGTGATCAATTTATCCATCTCCGCCTTCCAAAAATTGGCAATAAGCACCTCCGTACATAAAATAAACAAAAAGACGACAAGGGATCCCCCTGCCTCAAACCCCGGGCCAGTTGAATGAGCCCATTCGGTTGCCCATTCAGTAACATCCTATACTCCACCGATGTAACACAATCAATAATCCAGAAAATCCATCGCTCCGAAAACCCCATTTTCCTTAGTACCTGCTCCACAAAAACCCATTCGACGCGATCATACGCCTTACTCATATCTGTTTTTATGGCCATAAATTTTGATTTGTAAGATTGATTAGTCTGGAGCCCACGAAACATTTCTTAAGCAATTAAAATATTATCTGAAATCAAGCGGCCTGTGACAAAAGCAGATTGAGTTTCCGAAATAAGAGCTGGTAGAACCTGTTTTAACCTTTGACATAAGATTTTGGATATGATTTTGTATCCCACATTACAAAAGCTGATCGGTCGTAGCTCCGCCATCCGAGTTGGTTTTGCCACTTTAGAAATTAAACAAATATGCGTTGTCTTCAACCGCTTGTCAAAAGAACCCTGCTCAAAGAACGAATTCACCAGATGAAGCAAATCCGTCTTCACCACATTCCATGCCTTTTGGAAAAATAACGCTGTCATCCCATCTGGTCCTGGAGCTTTATCGGGGTGCATCATAAATAAAGCAGCTCTGACCTCTTTTTCCTTAGTGGGGCCGGTCAGACGGACATTAACCTCCTCCGTAATCACCGTATTAACTTCCTTGAGAATGTCATCACAATTAGCCGGATTAATTGTAGAGAACAAATCCTCAAAATAAGACATCGCTGTCTCACGAATCACATCGTCATCCGTACATCAGTTTTATCAAAGAGTCCTACTATTCTATTTTGAACCATGCGTTGCTTTGTCTGGGCATGGAAATACTTGGAATTCCTATCATCCACCCACATCCATCTGTTCCGACTCTTCTAATATCAATAAATTTCTTCATCACGATAAGCCTCCCTCAATTGTGAAGTCAACTCTGTAATCTCTTCCGGTGAGGTTGCATCATCCGCCTCGTAAGAAGCTCAATTGTTTATGCTTTCATAATTCTTAAAATAAACAAATATAATCATAATAGATTACTATAATGATTTTAAAACAGTTTATTGTTATTATTTTAGAAGTTTTACAGTTGAATGCATGAGAATAAAAATAAAAGAGTTTCGGTCCAATTTCTTCATGAGGCCCAAACACACATACTTTGGAACCTAATCATAAACAGTCCATTACATTCCTTAGCTCACTTTCTACAATAATAGACAAGCCTCATTCTGCTATATAAAACTAGCATTAGACATACACAAATACCCCTTTCACATACTATGTTCTTGAAAGCAAAATCCGTCTTAGTGTCCACTCTTCCGTGATTTCAGCATGTTCGGATGGTTCATGGTTGTATTTGTATATCCCATATGTCCTCACTACCCAACTATTACTCCATACATAACTCTTTTTTTTGTATCAATGTTAAATAACTCCATACATAACTTCCTTGACTATTTAGACCTTTTTCATCTCGTCCCACTAAGCTTTTCCAGAGTTTGAAAGTTATGTGTGGAGGTTTCAGCTCGTCCCCAAACTGTAAGTGAATGCCTTTTCTGTTGTTACTCAAATTACTAGTGTATCTTTTCTTCTACGGACGATCTGTATAGTGTATTACATATTTGACTCTCCTATTTTTTTTGTACTTTTAAATATCAATTTGAATCATCGTCATTTGCATTGTATATTATAGAATATTTCCTCAGCTACAATAAGATTAATTTTCACAGAACTCGCGTCACACATTTAGTAATGCACTAATGCTGTATGCAATACTTTTAATTCAAAAAGTTATCTTGCATATATATAAAATACATTTAAATAATAACTTGTCACCGGGGAGAATGACAAAGCATGGGTGTGAGAAACAAACTCTCAAGCAAATTATGATATATATATATATATATATATATATATATATAT